>NC_056625.2:19229474-19399474 GCF_002870075.4 Lactuca sativa | reverse complement strand
GATTATTATGAAAGAAACAATATCGTGATGTTATAGGCACATGTTTTAAACATAGACGTCTAGAACCTCTTAAACAATCATTTCGATGTTACATACTTAGGAGTAGTCTCAAGTTTTATCAATAATCATCTAGGATTTTTATATTCGATTCATGTTTAGTTATTTGGTTGAAGATCCTCAATAAAGATACATAATTTCAAAGTATATTTTTCCATGTGCATTTTAGATTGTCATGAATACTAAAAGTGACAATGGGACAGGTTTTGGTGATCTCAGTCTCATATTTGATTATAATGTCATATTTCAACATCATGTTCCATCGGGTACCTATTAGTAAATGATGAATCGGTTCATTCATATACCCGCGAGTATCAAATATCCGCGATAATGATCTTAATAGGTTAAATTTACATGTTAAAATTTTGGGAAATTGAGTAATATAACCCTTATAAATAATCCTTTTGACAAAAATAACCCAATTTTTTTTTTATATTTTTTATTGTTTTGTTATTATTTATTTATTTATTTGTAAAGTAACCACATTCTTAGCAACACATTGTTCTAAAGACGTCTCCGGAATTCTAGAGTACGATTCCAGACCATGGTGCGGAATACATTAAACTTTTTTCTTGTTAACATGTGGTTTTCATTTAGTATAAGTTTTGATTTTATATAATGTATAAGTTTTGCTTTCAAAAATTTTAGTTTTATAAAATATAAAATGCAATTAAAATCAACAAATATATAAACAAATTAAATGATGTGCATGTAGGTCATATTACAAATACGATCTTCAAATTATTTTTGTCTTTATACCCAAAAAAAATTGCTAGTCGTTTTCGATAACCCATAGCCCATTGAACAATTTTACATTCTATAGAAATCGATTTACCAGTGATCAACACCTCCAGGAACCAACACAAAAACACCCATAATCCCCTCTGTTGTCAATATGTTGTGGTACGTATGGGGCCTTTGCGAGGGTCATTTTGAAGCTCTCAAGTAGGATTGTGGATGCAAACTCTCATACCTATAAACCAATCCTCATTTTCCGAACAATATCTGCCCTTCCAGTGACTATCGTATACAGTCATTTTGAACGTCTTCAAATCCACAACACCCAAAACCCAATGAGCATGTGGTATATTGATTGGAGTGTAATGCTACAAAAAAAGGTTAGAAATAATTAATTAGTATATAAATACTCAGGTAATGTAATCCTAACAAAATTATATTGTATCACACTCTGCCCAAGCTAGGTAAACGGATCCATCAGCCATATCACTCCAGTCAAATGTATCAGTATTGAAAGTTAACATCACCACTGTCCACTGAACATCATCCTCTCTACGCTCTAGCAGCAAGTAAGGAGCAAATAATCATATTACTTACATCATATGACAATCATCCTCCATGAGTATCTGCATATAACCGTGTCCAAAACTCAATCGTAGTAAAACCGGTCAAATAATTATGACCAAACAGCAACGAATCATCCCGTTCTTTATATATATTGTGTATGGTAGGCTTTAAAATATTGCCCAACGGTGCTAGTTGTTACCGTGTAACACTTTTCCTATTCATTTGTATCCATGGCGACTTATACCATATGGACACAACTTTTTGGCGTTTGGAACGCCTAAGAGGTGTTGGCGATGGTGTTTTGTATTCATCTTGCAAAATCTCTTTTACATTCGACGATTGAATAACCAGAGACGGCTGCTTAGGGCCTTCATTCAACGATTGTTCAGGGGTGCTTATGACATAATCATGGTTCCATGAGTCATTGTCATTGTAATATCGTTGTATGGTTCAATAATGTATACTTGTAAATGATGCACAAACATAACAACCATAAACGATGAAATAATTAAAAATGAACCTCAATCCTCTTCGAGGTGCCAACATCGTCTCCAGGAGTCATATTGATAAGTTTTAAAACCATGGCTAAAGCAGTGTCATGATCTGCTAAATGCTCATCCTGAGACCTCAATTGCTCGCGACATTCACATACCTCATTTTTCAATTGACGCACCTAATTTTGCAAGTCATTAATAATTCGGTCTTTGTCAATTGATGGGCTAGCGGCCGATGGTGGTGGTGGTGGCGGCGGGTGAGATAGAACCATGGCTAAAGTAACCATACGTCGTTGATTTGAAAAAATTGGTTGCATTCAAGCTTTTTTAAAGCCCTCAGTTTTGACCATGCAACAACTCGGGGGATCACATTAGGTTGTCGAGTACTAAACAAACTGCTCACAGAAAAAGTCTCAAGAATCCATATATGAATGTTAGCTAACAAATAAATAAAAAATTGTTAGAATGTTAGCAAAAAAATACATAATAAAATTTCATCATATACTTACCTTAAAACGGTATAAAAACCTCTGCAGGGTGTACGCCAGTTTTTGAGGTTGGTTCTCTTTCGGATCTTGTAGATGTATAAGCTTGTCAACCTTATTGAATACAGTAAATATGTGTTTGTACAATTGATCCCAAATTATCATCCCCCATAGATATCTGCCACATAAAAAATTAGTTGACAATTAAATTTATAAAAGAATATCAGTAGCTATAGTAATTATAAAATAGACGACATTGTACATGTTAAATTAATCAAGGTTGGATAGCAAAATGAAATACTCTTGTGTAACAGGCTGTTTAGGCAACTGCCTATTAAAACTCATCTTTAACAGGTATAAAAGACATACACAGACTGCATCCTTGTCGGATAACTCATTAAGTGAATGTTTAAACACCTTCATAACATCGTCTAATTTGACCTAGATATTCCTTGGGACCATAGGAAACTAGGAAAGACACGGGAACGGAAGGTGGCGTCAGATGCAGAAATAGGAAAATAGTCACCAAACCGGAAGCCGGTGATGAAACAAAATTCTTTCTTCTCGACAGACAACTCGTAACCCCCAATCTCAAAAACCATTTCCTTCACTTGGCTTCGAGGTCGGTGACAAGTTCTTGGCAAAAGACGTAATGTAGAAGCAAAGGATCCCCTTCTACATTAGGAACATTTAACCACCTCCCAAAACGTGTATTTCATAACATAGTCTCGCATTCTAGTATGTCTCTGAAAGTCGATAGAATTTGCCCGCCGATTTTGGGTTTACATGAGAGTGTAATTGATGCATCAAAAACCATGTCGTGTTGCACAAATAAAAAAGGTGTTATCACTTCGTTATGAAACGGAAATGACCAATATTTTGGACTAGTTCTGGAGCAGTTCCGCATGTTTCGGACGAGTTCATCGTGTCCGGACGAGATCCTCGCGTTTCGGAGGCTTCCAAAATGAACTCTTAAGATCTGGAACACTACATTTTGATGTAAATCAACAATACCTAAACATTAGGAACATTTAACCACCTCCCAAAACGTGTATTCCATAACATAGTCTCGCATTCTAGTATGTCTATGAAAGTCGATAGAATTTGCCCGCCGATTTTGGGTTTACATGAGAGTGTAATTGATGCATCAAAACCCATGTCATGTTGCACAAATAAAAAAGGTGTTATCACTTCATTATGAAACGGAAATGACCAATATTTCGGACTAGTTCCGAAGCAGTTCCTCATGTTCCGGACGAGTTCATCGTGTCCGGACTAGATCCTCACGTTCCGGAGGTCCAAAATGAACTCTTAAGATCTAGAACACTACATTTTGATGTAAATCAACAATACCTAAACATCTAAACTATCTTTTAGTTGGTATTACAAAAATGACATCTTTAAGTTAAACTACGAAACATTTTCAGTTCATTCCGGAGGTCTTCTATGATTTCCGGAACAGTAACAATAGAAAACTATGTAAAGAGAAAACGAAAAACATACCCGTAAAATAACGGGGTCGTAGTACTCTTCTTTCATATCGGAATAGTGTGATGGAGATCATACTTGCGTGCCAGAGATAGGAATGACAATCGTAATGGAAAGTCGAAAGATCTGGAATAGTGTGTCGGAATCAGAATCGACAGTTGGAGCAAGATCCGAAATAAAGGCGAAGGTTCAGAATTTTTCAAATTATATTCCAAAATTTGAATTCAAATTTGTCAATCCATAACTCGAACTAGTAGTCCGGAATCCTTATTCTGGACCCACGATAATGGGCCGGCCCACCCGAAAATTTGTCTGAAATATGTTCTGAAATGCCTCGTTCCGGAATAAGTGGTCAATTTCAAAAAAAAAAATTGGTGGTGATGTTGAATATATGTATGATGAGTTCTCAATAATGTGGGGATGTATGTGACCCACATTTTTATTTTAAGAATTAAAATAAATAAAAAGTTTTTTAAAATATTATAAAAATGGTAGATAATTTTTTTAAGGGCATGATAGTCTTTTCATGTTTGTTAGAGACAAAATATGTAATTAAAAAATAAAAATAAAAATAAAATAAAAACTAATGGACGATCTCCATGCAAAAGAAAATGTTAGGGGCCAAGCACGAAATTTTAATATGGACGATTTTTGTAATTTTTTCTTATTTAATATATTTAGGATCTACGCCAAAGAGAAAAGGATTATAATTAAACTCTTAAAATTCATGTTCATATTATATTTAGTGTGTGAGGTCTCATTCTACAACATGGGCTAAAAAGAAGTGAAGTCCAATCATTGAATCTCTGTGAGTGTGTGTGTGTGTGTGTGAGAGAGAGAGAAACAGAGAGAGATTAGCATAATCAAATAATCTTTTTCAAAGAGTTAAACACAAATTAAGAAAATTCTGAAAGTAACCCGACAAATATCAATTTTTATTAATTCAGATGATTTTCGTAGATGGCAGCTGCAAATGACATTTTTGGCTGTGAAAATGTCATTTTTAATGATTTTGCATTATCGTCTAATGTCTACGGAATATTTATGAAATATATTTTTTAATATAGTTACAATTAAAAAGACAATGAAATTCTCATACTTTAAAATGTGTTGATTTTATATAAAAGGAAATCTATGAACATATGTTGATAATTAGATACAAATATTATTTTATTAAGTTAAATTATTATTATTATAATATGCAAAATTAACAAACAAGTGATATAAGTGCTATACACATATATGTATTAGACAAAGTTTATCGTAAAATGAAATTTGCTCAAGATCCCAAAAATAGAAGTCAATATAAACAGAAGATCATAATTTATATTTGTGTTGTACTTGTCATAGTCATTTGATAGACTAGTATAAACAAAATATCATAATTGATATTTGTGTTGTACTTGTCATAGTCATTTGATAGACTGACACCCGGTTGTTCTAAATCAGAGAAACACCTAAATCTTTTAAGACTCTCTTTCTTGTTGAGTCAACCTCATGACAAAAACAAAACGCATAACGACAAGCTTTAGGGTTATGCTATTCGGACTATTAAGAAGTGTGAGGGCTGTTTAGTTAGTTATTCATTCTATGATGTGAAGCAACGTCATTTTATTTTTGTTCAGAGTTACTTAATATTAGTTAGGCGTATGTTAGAATAGATGGTGCAGCTTAATAAGATGTATATAAGCAATGTATTCTTCAAATGTTGAATCTAATGAGAAAATGTTCCTTTCTTTCTCAATTATTTGCAATATGGTATTAGAGAGAAATTATGCTTTGATTACTGTGATTCTTTGATTCTTACAATTCATTCTTTTCTCTTAATTTTTTTTCTTCTCTTTTCATCATACTTTGTTTTGTTAAAATTGATCGAATGGCTGAAGAAGTTGTTAATTCAAGCAATTCTGGTCAATTCTCGAATGATCCATACTTCATTCATCACAATGATAATCCTGGAACCATACTTGTATCACAAATTTTAACTAGAGATAATTACGCTTCTTGGAGTCAGTCCTTGAAGATTGCGCTGTTAGCAAAGAACAAGTTTGAATTTGTTGACAATTCCTTGCCTAAACCTAATGAAGCAGATGTAGAGCGATTAAATTCGTGGCTCATAAATAATAACATCGTTATTTCATGGATTCTAAATGTAGTCTCAAAAGAAATTTATGCTTCAATCATCTATCTCGAAACTGCTTCAGACATATGGAAAGAACTTCAGCAAAGATTTCAACAAGGCAATGGTCCGAGAATCTTTTAGATCAAGAGAATTCTTATGAATCTTATGCAAGGTCAAGATTCAGTCAGCAATTATTACACAAAATTGAAAGTTCTATGGGAGGAATTGGCAAATTATAATCATCATTGCACTTATGGTAAATGTACATGTGGAGGTGCAAAAGAAGCTGAACAAACTATGAGTTTTCTCATGGGATTAAATGATAGTTATTCTCATATTTGAGGTCAGATACTGCTTATGGAGCCATTACCTTCTGTTAACAAGATCTTTTCATTGATCATTCAAGAAGAAAGGCAGCGAGACATAGGTATTCCTTCAACAAATGATCCTGTTCTTGCTTTTAATTTTCGTGCTAACAATCAACAAAACAATTATCTGAACAAGAATCACAACTATCAGAACAATTACAAAAATAACAAGAAGGAATCTCCATACTGTACTCATTGCAAAAGAACTGGTCATAAAGTGTTATCGACTTCATGGTTTTCCACCTGGATATAGGTCACAAAACGATTCTTCAAATGATTCTTGTGTCAATGTTGTTATGGATAACAATTCAATTTCACAAGCAAATTTATCAAATGATTCTCCTCAAATGGTGCAAGATGTTGTAACTGGTTTGACAAATGATCAATGTCAACAAATCATTGCTCTATTATCTGGGAAATTGTCTTCTGTTAATACTGTTTCTACCTCTCATTCGATTCAAACAGGTAATCATTACATCATGATTCTTAATTCTGGTTATTTCCAATCAAATGTATGGATATTGGATTCAGGAGCTACAAGACATGTATGTAATAACAAAGAGTTATTTACAAATATTAAGGACATTACTAATACTAGAATTAGATTACCGAATCACTCTTTAATACCAGCAAATCAAATGGGAGATATCAAAATAAATGAGCATTTTTTTGCTTAAGGAGGTATTATTCGTTCCGTAATTGAGCTAAATTTGATCTCTATCACAATGTTAACCGATAACAATAAGCAGTTAATGGTAGAACTATACTATAATCATGTTATGATTCGACAGATCAAGACCAAGAATGTGATTGGCAAGGGTGATGTTCAAGCTGGATTATACATTTTACAAGGGGGCTAATCACAAATTCGAGCTAATTCTATTACTTTTCAAAGGTGGCATGAAAGATTAGGTCATCCTTCTTCAAATAAAATCAAGAATCTTGATAGTGTTTTAGCTTTGAATAAGATTCCCCAATTCAGATAGTTGTTGTATATGTCCATTGGAAAAACAAAAACGTTTGCCTTTTGCTTCTACAAATAATATATTTGTAAATCCTTTTGAATTGATTCACTATGATATATGGGGTCCATATCATATCAATTCTCATCAAGGGCATCGATTTTTCATTAAAATTGTGGATGATAGTACTAGATTTACATGGATCTATTTGATAAGATGCAAATCTGAAGCACAAGTTGTTATACCTCAAATTTTTCAAATGATCTTGAAACAATTTCAGATACATATTAAGATTTTCAGATCAGACAATGCAAAGGAGTTATAATATAAAGATTTTTTCAAAGAAAAAGGAGTTGTTCACCAATTTTCTTGTGTCGAAACACCACAACAGAAATGTGCTGTAGAAATAAAACACCAACATTTATTAAATTTTGCAAGAGCATTGTATTATCAAGCTAATATGCCATCTGAATATTGGTCTGATTGCATATCCACAACTACTTTCTTGATAAACAGAACTCCTTCAAAGTATTTGGGTAATGTTTCACCATTTTTCAAGCTATACAAAGAACAACCAAAGTATTCACAACTTAGAACTTTTGCTTGTTTGGTTTTCGCATCCACATTATTTTCCCAAAGAAAGAAATTTGATCAAAGATCAAGAGCATGTGTCTTTATTGGATATCCATATGGGATGAAAGCCTACAAGTTAATGGATTTGGAAACAAAACAAATCTTTAATTCACGAGATGTTGTTTTTCATGAAGATATATTTCCCTTCAAAAATGCTTCAAACCTTATACATACAAACCTTTTCGTTTCTCATACTCTTCCAAATCCTTTACCATCCATTTCCACATTTGATCCACCCACAAATTCACCCATACACTCACAGAATACCCAAAATACCCAAACTACCCCTGATCCCATTCCACAATCAGATCAACACATATCAAGACCCAAAAGACACAGAAATCCTCCTTCCTATCTTCATGATTATCATTGTCAACTGATCAATTATGTTCAAGTTAATAAAACATCAAAATCCCCAAAATACCCTTTATCCGATGTTTTATCATATTCACAGTTGTCTCCTTTTTTTCAAGCATACATTTATATCATAGCCACTCAACAAGAACCTTCATCTTTTAAAGAATCTATTCAACATTCTGAATGGAAACAGGAAATGCATGAGGAATTACATGCATTGGAACTAAACAATATGTGGACTATTGTACCCCTCCCTCCTGGTCGAAAGCCTTTGGGATGCAAATGTGTTTACAAACTTAAAAGGAAGGCTGATAGTACAATAGAGAGATATAAGGCACGATTAGTAGCAAAAGGATACAATCAACAAGAAGGGGTTGATTTTTTGGACACTTTTTCTCCAGTTGTGAAATTAGTCACAGTAAAATTGTTGTTCACAATTGTTGCTCAAAATTCCTGGCCTCTTGTTCAACTTGATGTGAACAATGCTTTTTTAAATGGAGAATTAGAAGAAGAAGTGTATATGCAGATCCCTTAAGGATATAATCATTCTGCTTCAACTAATTCAACAACAAAATTAGTTTGTAAACTTGAGAAATCTCTATATGGGCTTCTACAAGCTTCAAGGCAATGGTATGCAAAATTCTCAAGTTTTCTAATTTTGGAAGGATTCACTTAATCACAAGCTGATTTTTCATTATTTGTCAAAGGAAAAGATAAGAAATTTGTATCTCTTTTGGTTTATGTTGATGACATAATCATTACTAGCTCTTCTATTGATGCCATTAATGAAATAAAACAAAGATTGAGTGAAAAATTTCGACTACACGATTTGGGAAAATTGAAACATTTTCTAGGATTGGAAATTGCTAGATCTCCTGAAGGAATTGTTATTTCTCAAAGACAATATGTGTTAGACTTGCTACAGGATAATGGTATGTTAGCATCTAAACCAGTTTCTTTCCCAATGGATGCTCATCAAAAATCATCAAAATTTGAAGGAGAGCCTTTTGAAAATCCTTCCCAATATCGCCGATTAGTTGGTCGTCTATTGTATCTTACAATTACATGACCAGACATTGCATATACTGTACACATATTAAGTCAGTTTATTTCAGATCCAAAAAGTTCTCATCTTCAAGCTGCTAATCATTTGCTCAGATTTTTAAAAGGAAATCCAAGTCAAGGTCTTTTCATCTCAGCTAAACAATCTCTTCAACTCGAAGCTTTTAATGACTCAGATTAGGCTGGATGTATTGATACTAGAAGATCGGCGACTGGATTTTGTGTATTTCTTGGAGATTCTTTGATTTCATGGAAATCAAAGAAACAGAGCACTGTATCACGAAGTTCTACTGAAGCAGAGTATAGAGCACTTAGGTCCGTTACAAGTGAAATCATTTGGCTGAGACAATTACTTCATGATTTTAATATTCAATTGGAACAACCAACACTCATCTTTTTTGATAACGATTCAGCCATAAAACTTGCCACCAATCCCATTTTTCACGAACGCACCAAACACATTGAAATTGACTGCCATTTCATTCGAGATAAAATCGCAGAAGGCAACATCAAACGAATGCCTATTCATACTTCTAACCGGCTTGCAGACATATTCACAAAACCCCTACCTTATTCAAAGATGATTCCAATTTTATCCAAGATGACGATTAAAAATATTTTTAAATGTCCATCTTGAGGGGGCATATTGGGACTATTAAGAAGTGTGAGGGTTGTTTAGTTAGTTATTCATTCTGTTATGTGAAGCTACGTCATTTTATTTTTTGTTCAGAGTTAGTTAATATTAGTTAGGCGTATGTTAGAATAGATGGTGCAGCTTAATAAGATGTATATAAGCAATGTATTCTTCAGATGTTGAATCTAATGAGAAAATGTTCATTTCTTTCTCAATTCTTTGTTTGATTTTCAATATATGCCGACATTCCTCCAATAGTCGGTATGATCTAAAAGTACGACAATTTTACTTTAAAGGTTTTCGAAATTTTTCATATTCGAGTATCTCAAGACTGCCACCCGTAATGAGATTTTTCTGAACAACTGAATATTTTATTAGAAAGTTAGCAAAAAGCTAACATATAATTACAAGAGGACTGGAAAGAATAGGGGTTTAAAACCACACAAACCGACTAATAGAAATCTTTTTATTTCTACAAACAAACCAACTATAAGAGTAACTGCTCAAACTATCAATCAACATACTCTTTTTTATCTTCTGATCATTAAAAATAATATTGTTCCTAAAATTCCAAAGCAGTCACGACATAATCATGACAATCGCTTCCACCCGTAATTAGATTATTGTATATTAGATGTATGATGTATCACCAGAATTTTGGTGCTAGTAAAGCACATAGGCTGTCTTTTTGAAATTCAAAGAAGTTATCATTTCCGCGGTGGAAACAAAGATGATTTGAAATATTTCATGAGAAATTTGAATTGCCATATAGAAGTTAGTAATCCATGAAGATTACAATTATATATAAACATATTATATAGTTATCAACTTTGCTTTTCAAATAGTCTACCAAATAAATGTCAATTTAATATATCTTTTTGATCGGACATTTATTAAAGCAAGCAATGTAGAAACAACCAACATTCGTTGTTCAGTTTTTATTGACGGTTGCTCACCTTTTATTCACCATAATAGAATTGGCTACAACTAAGTAACCAAAAATGAAACAAAATAGTGGTTACATGTATAACATGTACAAATAGCATATAAACTAATTCAACATATATATAGCATATCCCAAAGGTTGTATATAAACGAATGAAGTTGACTTTGTCATTTAAGACACTAAATTAAGCGAGAAACACCTTTTGAAACTGGCCCCATCTTTGTTCAAGTGTCCCGGTGTAGCCGATCGACATCCTGACTAGGCCAGGTGAAATTCCAGCCAACGCCTGCTCCTTTTCATCCAATTCACTGCTTGTGCTATTACCCGAACAAGACATAAGAGTCTCATGGTAGCCCAAACTAACACCCATGAGCCCAAACCGAGTGTTGTTTTGCAACCCATTCATCAGCTTATTGGCCCTTACTTCAGTCTCCATGTCTAAGCACAACATCCCACCATATCCATACTCCTTGTTGAAGATAGACTTGGCAAGATGGTGATCAGGGTGGTCTTCAAGGCCTGGGTAGGTGACCTTGAGTCCCATTTTGTCCATCCTTCGGGCATATATGAGAGTCCTATGAGAATGCTCTTTCATCCGAAGACCCAAGTGAGGGATTCTTTGTGATAGCTCAAATGCAACCTTGGCATTCATGGTTGGACCTAGCAACATCAATGTCCCTTGGTGAAGGTTCATCATTGAGTTCACCAAACTTGCAGCTCCACATACCGCTCCTGTAAATTACAAGACATATAAAATGAGGATGATGCACTTCATGCATAATAGATAATACATACACCAAGAGTAATTTTTTTACATCGTGTCACATAATCAACAAAAAAAAATATAATAACAGCAATATGTCTACCATAATGACACAAATTGTCTCAAATTCATAATATTTTTATATTTATAAACCCACTATTTAACTTATTTACTTATTTAACTTACAGTTTTTTTAGATAATCAAATAATACATTAACAAGGTGGTAAGTTAAAACAATCTAAATATCAATAATTTAATATTAGTATCCTTTTATATATATATATATATATATATATATATATATATATATATATATATATATATATATATATATATATATATATATATATATATATATATTCATGATATGGTTTTAATGATATAATATGTTAGAAAATGTATACATTTTTCAGTTTATACTTTTATAAATAAAAGCAGTACATTTAAATATTAAGAGTAAGAAACAATATAAAAAACAAAGACTACAACAAATAAGCTATTATGTTGATAAAATTGGTGTAAATGAAACTTTCGAAATTTATAGTTAGCTTTGTGAAATGAAATATAAAACTATTCGTATTAAATCAAATAAAAATAGTATTTACCTGATAAAGTTAAAATAAAAACAAAATGTATTTTTATATAATGAAAAAAAAAAAAGTTCTCGAGTAACTCTGAAAAATATAATTAGTACATATCTGATGTTATATAACTGTAATATATTAAAACTAAGGGTGTAAATTGTAAAATAGAATATAAGGGGGTGGAACTAAAAGTGTTATTACATTAATATGAATTTTTTCTAACAGAACTCTAAACATGTGAATTATTTAACTTGGCCTTTGGTTATCGAGAAGAAATTATACTTTAATAAAAACATATGCAACAATCTTTAAGGATAAATTGTTTAAAACATATCTTAGTTTTCGTATTTCAATATTTTGGTATGAAATTAATCATCCAAAATATTAAATATAGACAAGAAGTGAAGAAGATTTCTCGTGTTTATTTTTATATATTTTTTAGTTATTGGCATTTTTCTAATAATATAGTCAAAAATTGTAAAGAAATGAAAATTTGTAGTTGCATGATTGCATGACATGCATAAGAAAGAGACGTGGATATTGTCAAAAGATCGTTTGGAACGTACCAGCAATTATGTCTGCTCCGCCACTAATATACTTGGAAATACTATGGACTACAACGTCGGCACCGAGCCTCGCCGGAGAAACCACCATCGGAGCAAAGGTATTGTCAACCACCACCGTAACACCCTTCTCATGTGCTATCCTTGAAAGCTCCGGAATGTTGGCCACAGTCAACGTCGGGTTAGACATGGACTCAAAAAACAAAACCTTGGTGTACCCTTCCACGATTGCCTCCTCCACCTTCTTCAAATCCCTTATGTCAACAAACGTCGTTTTTATATTGGATGACCTCGGAAGGAAGTGTGTGAGAAATGCATGTGTCCCACCGTATAACGTCGGAGACGCTAATATGTGCTCCCCGCTGCTAACCAGCTGCAACAGAACCGATGAGATGGCGGACATGCCGCTAGAGGTGCAGTATGCCGCCTCAGTCCCCTCGAGAGCTGCCATCTGACGGCCAAGAGCGAGGACTGTGGGGTTGAAATGGCGGCTGTAGATGAAGAAATCCCGATCAGGGCCTAGCTCTCCGGTGAACATGCGGCTGAGGGTTTCAGGTTCCATGACGGTGAAGGTGGCGGAGGCCTCAATGGACATGTTAACTCCACCATGCTCTCCAAATTCATGTCGAGCATTAGCCAAAGCTGATACAGGGTCTTCAAATGTTGCTGCTGGTAGTTTCTTGGTGATGATATCATCGTCCCTGTTAAAGTCATCGGGAGTCATCCTCTTCTTTGAGGAGGAGGATGAGGAGGAGAAAACATGGGTGTTTTGAATAGTGCCTGCCATTGAAGGAAATTTTGTAGGAAGGGAATTGAAACCAGTTGCAAGAGAGCAGTAGATGAAGGAAATGTAGGAATGAGTGACTGCTTTTATAGGGGCATTTAAAAAAAAAAAAAAAAAAAAAAAAAAAAAAAAAAAGAAATATTTTCTCACAAACATGGTTGTTTGGTGTGAAAGGATTAAGGATGGCACATGAGTATAAACATTACGTGTATTTTTATTCTAGAAATATATGTAGTTTAATGAAAAATACATTTGACTATATACATCTATATATTACTATTAATGTGTTAGCATTCAAGAAACACTCTACGCAAATTCTGTTGAAGAGTTCCTATGGGATGATTAGTTTATTCAGTTATAGCATTACCATGTTTTTTAAGTTTTTGATTCACATGCCTTAATAATATTATTATGTAATGATATATTTTTATTCATAATGACAAATATCACCTTTTTTAATCAAAGCAGCGTTTAATTAAGAATCAAATAATATATGTAGCTTTTGATTTGTTTTAAATATAAGATTTTTTTCAATGAATAATTTGGATATTAACAATATCAACTAGCTAGCCTTGGTATGTATTGCCCCCTAACTATAAATCAGATCCAGCAGACGAGAAAGAAAATTCCCCACAATCGACTAATTGTGATGACCACTTAGTGGGTGTTTTGGTGCTTTTGAAACTCCATGGTCGTTGATACAAACAAGCAGAAACGGATACAACTTTTGATTCTGTAGTTGAGACTCTTTTCATTAGTTTGCCAATATGAATCTTTAATAAACATAATGTATGTTTTAGATAGGTTACATTTGAATTGTGCTGCTTATCCTATCTTGATTAAAAAAAGAACGACATAAAACCTAAGATGCACTTGCATTTTATTAATATTACCTGCTGAATTGTTGCAATATATATAAAAGTTAACACGCAAATTGTGTAATATGTTTGTTAATTTTTCATGTTTATATTTGAAGGATTAAAAAATTGATGTCGAATAACAAACATGGTTGACTTTATAAGTATGAAAGAAAGTAATTGTTTGTTTTGATTCTCTCTTTCAACACATGATTATTATTAATGAAATAATATTGTGATGTTATAGGCACATGTTTTAATTAAACATAGACGTCTAGAACCTCTTAAACAATCATTTCGATGTTAAAGACTTAGGTGTAGTCTCAAGTTTTATCATTTCAGCTAGGATTTTTATATTCGATTCATGTTTAGTTATTTGGTTGAAGATCGTCAATAAAGATACTTAATTTCAAAAGTATATTTGTTCCATGTGCTTTGTCTATTGGCCATGAAGATTAACTCAATCACACTAGCATCCAAATAATTAGTTATTTTTTTTATGATAAATATTTCTAGAAACATCAACAACTTTAATATCTAACAAATACATTAAATATATAAGACCAAATTGCAAAGATAGTCCATGTGGTTATTAAAAATATATAGTTTTGGTCTTAAAAATTTTGGTGGTACATCATTCGTTTAATTGTGGATACCTTGTATGATTTTGGTTAGTGATAAAAACGGAGCAGGTTTGGGACGGGGTTAACCATCCATGTCCCCATCTCCGAGTGTCTAACCTCGTCCACATTCTCATCCCCATCCCCCGACAGATGTGGGAATCAATTCCCCTCCCCAGTTTATTTTGGGTTTTTCTCCAACTCATCCCCAACCTATCAACATAATAAACTCAACTTATACAAAAGAAAATCAAGTTTAATAAGCGATCAAAACCATATTCCATAATCAGATTCTCTTTATATCAATCATAAAGTTTAATAAGTATCAAAACAAAAAGTGATGATTTGATATACAAATCGTCGAACAAAGTGACTATTAACAAACTCTTGGAATTTGGAACATAATTTGATATACAGACTCTGTCTCTGATGGTCTAATATAGATCAATTCACTAAATAATTCAAATTCAATAAATGATCAATATACTAATATTATTATTATTATTATTATTATTATTATTATTATTATTATTATATATATATATATATATATATATATATATATATATATATATATAGTCAGCAAAGGGGGGACGGGGCGGTTTGGAGATTATTATACCCGACCCCGGCCCCATCTCTGGTTTTAGCATAATGGGGATCCTCGGCCCCGTACCCGGTACCTGTTTTGACGAGGAATACTTATCTGCGATTAGGACAGGTCAATCGGGTTCCCCATCAGGTCGGGCGAAATTTTCATCCCTAGTTTTGGTCCTTATGGTTGAGTTTTTGTGTGATTTTGATCCATACCCAACCTGAAACAATATGCCCCTAAAATAGTTATTTTAATTTCCTTTTATTTATTTTCATATTTTTTTTAATTAAAAGACCAAAAAAGAAAATCCAATTTCCACTCCCTTCTTAAATCATCGTCTTCCCCACCCTAACCTTACCCCAAAACCCATAATCATCAACCTCGCTACACCATCTCAGCAATCGAGATCTAAACTAATGCGATTGTTTACCATCTTCATGCTTCATCATCATCTCCATCACATACCAGTGCGACTGGTAGTGAAGTTTAGATTGATTTTTCCAAAATCGGAACCTAAGGCTTGGGATGAATGCATACTCGACAATGGTAAAGAAGGTTAGATCGGTTTCCCCAAAACCGAAGTTTGGCGGCGACGATAATGGATTGAGGGAAGTTTAGCTTGTCTCTCCTCTTATTCTCCCTCTTGTCTCCTTGTCTTTGTAATATCCACCAACTATGTTTCATCTCCGCCTACACCAATAGATCTCGAAGAGGAAGGGTGCAACTTTTTTTAAAATCTTCAGCACTATTGAATTGTGGCTTCCGTGAGCCTCAATTACTACCTTCCTGCTTTCCATGGGGTCGCTTCCTAAGTTACTCATGTAATCACAAGTCTGATTACCTTCTTTATTCCCTAATCTTTTCTCGATTTCGAGTTTCAAACTGATTATTGACTTAAAGAACCTTCCTGTCTTCCATTAGATTTGTCTTGATGCAAAAATCAAATGCAATTTTTCACAAAATTCGATGAAAGCCGACAGCAACAATCATTTAGAAAGTATTAGAAGTCTTATAAGATTCCAATCAAAAGGCAAATAGTGAAATTTAACGAAAATATAAAATTTGAAATAAGTAAAATACTATTAGTAGAAGTTGTAGATAATCTCGTTTGAAACATTTAGGCGAAAACCTCATCGAAATCCGAGTTATAACGAAGAAGTTATGACCAATCGAAGATTCGCGACAAAACTGGCACAACGTCGAATGACGTAAAAAGTGAGTTTTCGATAAACTACTTTTTAGCCTATATGATCTAAATGAAAGTTGTAGTATTCATTAAACCGAGAACTTTCATAAAAAGAACGTCAAAATCTGACTTCGTATGCGGAAATTATGATTTTTCTAAGTTTCGGTATAGTAGAAGACAGCTAAAAACTCGAAATAAAGATCGAGTGATTTTTAGCCGAAGCAACCTAAATGAGAATCGAAGGTCTCATCAATAGTAGTACAATGGTAAAAAGACAGAAGGAAACGGACGTCAAATGAAAAAGTTATGAATTTTTAACGGTCTTATCATGTCACGGTCTTTTAAAAATATAATAATAAAAATAAAGTCAAAATTAGCCGACGGAGTCTAAACGAAAGTTGTAGAGCATAATTTCACCTACGCGTGG
This sequence comes from Lactuca sativa, assembly GCF_002870075.4. Lineage (NCBI taxonomy): Eukaryota > Viridiplantae > Streptophyta > Magnoliopsida > Asterales > Asteraceae > Lactuca > Lactuca sativa. The sequence continues at coordinate 19,382,184 of NC_056625.2, read as the reverse complement.
AAATAAAGAACGTCAAAAACGGAGTTTGTATGCAAAAGATATGAATTTTAAAAGTTTTTGAATAAAAATAAATGAAAATTCAAAGCCTTATCCGAAGGGGGGTACGCCCCGCGTACACGAACTACGCCTAGCGTACTTCGCACATATGCGACCCAAAGTTACCCACGTCGCCGGTCTTCGTAGGCGAGCCACGTATCAGCCACGTCCGAGCCCGGGTTCCGATCAGATGACTCCTCGCACGTACGCCCCACGTAGATGGCCGCCTCGGTGTATGCCCAGCGTAGTCAACAGCTTCGCATGCTATAAATAGAGGTCAAGGGTCTCCGGATTTATGTTAGAAATTTCACACTCTTACACCTTATACTCTCTCTAAATTTACTGTATTGACCCCTGAAGTCCCGGTATCAATCCCGACACCCGAAGCAATTCCCGACGCCCCGAAGTTCCCAAGAAAATTATGTTTTCAAGTCGAAACTATGCCCGAGTAATGCCGTTTTTCAACTAAAATCCCCAGTTGGGTCACAAAAAGTCATATTTATAGCCGAAGTATTGCTCAAATTAAATTTCTAACCCCCGGTTATTTCAAGGTGAGTTTAATATATAGGAACAATTGTATGTTATGTGTTATATGTGTTATGTGCTTTTCAGCGTTATTATTCCAGGTTATTTTCCCGTGTTATTTTTTATTCGTTATTTTAATAGCAAAGAAATACCTTTGACCATGTGATCAGTCAAAGGACTTAGATTCACATTGGTACTGGTATGTAGCCTCTGGCCATGTAGAGCATGTCTCCGTAAGAGAATGACTTCTATTCTATGGTATTGGCAGATGGTTAGACAGGGCTATAAGCCTGAAATCTACCAAAATGTTTAAATCAGAAAGTGTATGTCTTATGTGCCATTTGGACCGAAGCTTTATTGATGTATATCAAGTATAGAAATTGTCATGTCTCATTGATCGTATATCTTTGAATCAGATTATTCGTTGATATGGAAAGCATGTCATATGATACTCATCAGTCTTTGTTGTTTCTTGTTCTTCTTTGCTTCTGCCATATTGAAGTATATATATATGGCATAAAGTTATATTGTATCTATTATTGAACTCACTAAGCGTCACCACTTACCCTCTTAATGTTTAACAATTGCAGGAGATAAGTAACCAGTACAGTTATATATTGTCTATTATTTTTGTAGTTTGGTTTAAGTATGTATAAAATTACAATATCTTGGGTAGTTATGCAATATACTAAAACTTAGTCGGTTTGTATCCAATCTTATGTAATCACTTTATCAATGTAAAATATTATTTTATAAATATGCATGTAGCATGTTTTGGAATAACAACTGTTTCAATTATGAAAGTTAGGGTCTTTCAGTGGGATAATTTTTACATTTTATTTTTTAAATAATTTAAGTATATAACAATTAAAAAATATGAAAAAAATAAAGACAAAATATCAAGAATGGTCCCTATGTTATGTCAAAACTCGCAAGTTTGGTCTAAAAAGATTTGTGCGCTAGTGTTTCAATTGTTTGATTTTGTTGCGAGTTTTGTTCGTCTCATAAGTGGAAGTGTGTGAAATGACCTTTTTGCTCTCTCTATTTGGTTTCTCTTTTCTTTTTATTAATTTTGTACATTTATAATTGATAATTAAACAGTATATATATATATATATATATATATATATATATATATATATATATATATATATATATATATATATATATATATATATATATATATATATATATATAACCCTACCCCACCCAACTCCATTTCTATGTTTATCTTCCTCACTCTCTAAAGCATCACTGGAAAAATCGGGACATCGCCGAAGCTGTCACCACTATCGGAGTCACCACCGTCGGAGATTTGGAACACCGTCGACTTCTTCTTAATCCTTCTCCGAAGACGTTGACGATCTGCCATCCTCCCTTCCACACAACTATGTGGCGATGTTGAACTCGACCTCGTCGACGGCGACGACTTCCTTTCCTTCCTTCTCTGACGAAGGTGTCGAGTTACGATTTGGTATTGGAAGACAAAATAGATATGTTCACCATACTCAGCTCGTCGGCTTCATATCTGTGGCTCGATTTTTAGATATGTGGCTCAAGGATCCATCATCTCTCTTTCTTCGTCAGTTTGCCCTTCTTCTCCAGCATCGCTACCCTCACCCTTACATTTTGGTTTTTGTGTTCATTAGACTCTATATGTGTGTGTGTGTGTTCATCTAATTTTGTGTGTGTGTGTGTGTGTGTTTATCTGATTTCATGGGTGTGGGTGTTCTTCTGAATTTGTGTGTATATGTATGCATCATCTGATATGATTTTATATGTGTGTGTATGTTCATCAGATTTGGTGGAGATGAATTACAAAAATAAGTTTAGGTGGAAATGGATGTGGCAGACGGTGGTGGTGGCGGACGATGGTCGAATGATGGTGGTTGCGGATGATGTTCTTGAGAGTTCTTGAATCTATGAATATGTTCATCAAACACAAACCTATATATATATATATATATATATATATATATATATATATATATATATATATATATATATATGTATATATATGTGTGTGTGTGTGTGTGAATATTTTCATTTTTTATTTTTATTTGTAAATAATTAAAAAAAAAGGGAAAATACCAAGGACAAATTTATCATTATAAAAAAGTTTAAAACACTTTGGACCAAACTCGCAACAAAATTAAACTTTTTGACCACTGATGTGAGTCCAAACCTTTTGGGTAGGGATGTCAAAAATCTTCATGGGACCCTGTTCCCATGGGACCACGATACCGTACGGGACTAATTTTTAAAAAACTTCGGGAGCTGGGCGTGGCGGGGGAACCCCCGTGTATCTTTGGGATCAGGGTCGGGAGTGAGTATTTTCGTGCCATACTCCCGCGGGGGGGGGGGGGGGGGGGGGGGGGGGTTATATTTATATAAAAAATATATATTTAATGTAAAATGCAAATGGGAAATAAAGAATCTAATTTTAATTCTAGGCCTTCAGCTTTCTTCAGTCTTCACAAATCACAATCGCATATTTTGATATTCGCATACGACTTTCAAGATTCGACTAGAGAATGACGAGATACGATAAAGACCGAATCCGATTGCGACTTCTCCCACTCCCATTCAAGACACGACCGACGACCCGCATTTGTTTCCTGTCACCGCCTGCCACACCCCTAAACCGAAGCGGCGGAAACGTTCGGGGGTGGAGGACGTCATGCGTAGTATCACAACAATTTCATAATAGTAATCAAAGCAACAACAATCATTGTATTAATAGTAATATGTTTCCATTGCATATGAATTATACATGATTGACACCAAAAGTAAATAACAAGTAAAGACTCGAAGCTACTATGCTCCATCTTCTTGAACCCGGTGCATGTACATGTCTACTAGTGTCCTGAGAATACAAGTAGGCTTTGAAAGAGTATCAGCATAAAGCTGGTGAATTCATAAGCGTTATGTTTTTGGAAACTATTCTTTGTTCTTTCGAAAAGTACGTTATATTTCTCCTGAAAATCCTTATATTTTCTGATGTAGTGAATGTTAAGTCAAACTGGTTCTTTGATGTTTGTTGAAAGTGTTTCTCAAGAAAATCCAATATTTTCTTATGTAAATTATGATTGATCCATTCCTTCTATGACTTCTTAGTTCATACTAGTTATGTATAAACCAATATCGGATAGACAGTTAATTGTGCGGATCTGCCCTAAACCTACAACCAAACAAGGAACAGGGAATGAGGCGGAAACCACACATTCCACAGTCTATCAGGTATTCTTCATATGTAACCTGGATGCATAAACTAAGCAGTCATGGAATTATTGTTGAATGCTCGTTAGTTGAATAATGAACCAACTATTTGTAAAATACCGATGTTTACACTGGAAAATCCTATAATTTCCTTAAGTGTACGTTAATTGAATTATCTGTTCCGAATCGTGGTGTACCAGTATCTACCATACTTATGTTGTTTAAGCATTGTTCTGTGTGAAAAACTTTGTATGAAAACCGTTGTGTAGTAGTCTTATTACATAAATAAAACGAGATGATAACGTGTGGTTATGTTTCCTGAAAGTGATGTTAATACCCTCCTGTGATCACTTAGTACATACGAGTTATAGAAATCTAGATCGAACAAACATTCGATTGAGTGATTCTGCCCTAAGCCCACAACCAACCAAGGAACAGGGAATGAGGCGGAAATCACACATCCCACTGTAAGTCGGATGTTAATTTCATATTACTCTAATGTACATACTAAGTAATCACATAGTTACTAACTCTGTTGACTGTTTGTTAGGCATATTATTACGTGAACGAGTCGTTGTTTCACATGTGGATTCTTATAACCATGGTTGTAAAAATCGTTCGATGTTAGCTAGTCGGTGGACTAGGGTCTAAGGATTAATCGACTAGGCGGAGATTAATCGGGGACCATTAATTGCTAATTTGTTAGATTTTAAAAAAAATAAATATGACTAATATCATATAAAAGTTCATAAATACCACTAATATCATAACAAAATAGGTTAATATGATTAATACAACACTAATCATACCTCAATTAGTTTCTATTGAGATATAACTTCTTCAAAGTTTTAAAATTTTATCGGGTTCTACTATTTCAGTCATTTTATACACATGGATTAATCGTTAGGCGCTCTCTAATCGGTCAAGTAGCGCCTAGGGATTAATCGCATATTAATCGGGGCCTAATCATGTTTATATTTATATAAAAAATATATATTTAATGTAAAATGCAAATGGGAAATAAAGAATCTAATTTTAATTCTAGGCCTTCAGCTTTCTTCAGTCTTCAGTTTCACTCTTCAGTCTTCACAAATCACAATCGCATATTCTGATATTCGCATACGACTTTCAAGATTCGACTAGAGAATGACGAGATACGATAGAGACCGAATCCGATTGCGACTTCTCCCGCTCCCATTCAAGACGCGACCGACGACCCGCATTTGTTTCCTGTCACCGCCTGCCACACCCCCAAACCGAAGCGGCAGAAACGTTCGGGGGTGGAGGACGTCATGCGTAGTATCACAACAATTTCATAACGGTAATCAAAGCAACAACAATCATTGTATTAATAGTAATATGTTTCCATTGCATATGAATTATACATGATTGACACCAAAAGTAAATAACAAGTAAAGACTCGAAGCTACTATGCTCCATCTTCTTGAACCCGGTGCATGTACCTGTCTACTAGTGTCCTGAGAATACAAGTAGGCTTTGAAAGAGTATCAGCATAAAGCTTGTGAGTTCATAAGCGTTATGTTTTTGGAAACTATTCTTTGTTCTTTCGAAAAGTACGTTATATTTCTCCTGAAAATCCTTATATTTTCTGATGTAGTGAATGTTAAGTCAAACTGGTTCTTTGATGTTTGTTGAAAGTGTTTCTCAAGAAAATCCAATATTTTCTTATGTAAAGTATGATTGATCCATTCCTTCTATGACTTCTTAGTTCATACTAGTTATGTATAAACCAATATCGGATAGACAGTTAATTGTGCGGATCTACCCTAAACCTACAACCAAACAAGGAACAGGGAATAAGGTGGAAACCACACATTCCACAGTCTATCAGGTATTCGTCATATGTAACCTAGATGCATAAACTAAGCAGTCATGGAATTATTATTGAATGCTCGTTAGTTGAATAATGAACCAACTATTTGTAAAATACCGATGTTTACACTGGAAAATCCTATAATTTCCTTAAGTGTACGTTAATTGAATTATCTGTTCCGAATCGTGGTGTACCAGTATCTACCATACTTATGTTGTTTAAGCATTGTTCTGTGTGAAAAACTTTGTATGAAAACCGTTGTGTAGTAGTCTTATTAGATAAATAAAACGAGATGATAACGTGTGGTTATGTTTCCTGAAAGTGATGTTAATACCCTCCTGTGATCACTTAGTACATACGAGTTATAGAAATCTAGATCGAACAAACATTCGATTGAGTGATTCTGCCCTAAGCCCACAACCAACCAAGGAACAGGGAATGAGGCGGAAATCACACATCCCACTGTAAGTCGGATGTTAATTTCATATTACTCTAATGTACATACTAAGTAATCACATAGTTACTAACTCTGTTGACTGTTTGTTAGGCATATTATTATGTGAACGAGTCGTTGTTTCACATGTGGATTCTTATAACCATGGTTGTAAAAATCGTTCGACGTTAGCTAGTCGGTGGACTAGGGTCTAAGGATTAATCGACTAGGCGGAGATTAATCGGGGACCATTAATTGCTAATTTGTTAGATTTTTAAAAAATAAATATGACTAATATCATATAAAAGTTCATAAATACCACTAATATCATAACAAAATAGGTTAATATGATTAATACAACACTAATAATACCTCAATTAGTTTCTATTGAGATATAACTTCTTCAAAGTGTTAAAATTTTATCGGGTTCTACTATTTCAGTCATTTTATACGCATGGATTAATCGTTAGGCGCTCTCTAATCGGTCAAGTAGCGCCTAGGGATTAATCGCATATTAATCAGGGCCTAATCGCGATTTTTACAACACTGCTTATAACCATACTATGGACGATTAACATTATGACGTACTCGGACGTCGTGAAAATGACGTTTGTCACCCCAGGCATGCCTGCCTAACTGTAGCTAGCAGTTAAGGTGTGGGATTTTCACTCCCGTATAGATCTATATGCAAACTCACGCTCTCCCCCCAGGAGACTCTGGTTACAAGGCGTCTCACACTGTAGTTCTCTCAACGAATTCACTAATAATACTATGAAAACCCTTTTTGTTATTAACATGAATCTCTAGAAAATAATATCTTTTATTTTATAATTCATAAGTTTGTTCCTTTGTTCTGAAAACTGTGTTGACAAAGTTTGTATCTTAACATGTTTAGTAAGTTCTATGTTCGTTGTATAGCCATGATAGGAAAATATAATAAATCAAATCATATTTTTAAACACAAGATTACTTGTATCCCCCCCCCCCTGAAAACATTAAAAAACTTGGAAAATATAGGGGTATAAACTCACAGTTTGTTGGTTGAAAGGGATTGAACTGGAAGATCCTTGAGTCGACGCACGTGGAATTTAACGGAATCCTAATATCAAATAAATACATATATGTATCTAAATTAGCGATTTCATTAGTTAAAGTGTTAGATAAACACTCGGTTTCGGTTAAGGAATGTTACCGGGAGTTGGTTAAACCGAAGAAACAGGCTTTTCACCACTAAGGAGCTGTTTACGGCCGTAAAGGGGGTTTATGGCCGTGAACTGGGTGTGCGGCCGTGAATGGAGTCTACGTGCATGAACTATGTTTACGGCCGTGAACTGAGTTTGCGGCTTATGAAGATCTGAAGGATTACGGCCGTAAAATCAAGAACAAGGGTACGGTTGGTGTTTACGGTCCAGAGGTTTAAAGAGAAAAGTGGGTGTTTATGGCCAAGAAGGTTCAAATGAGGGTGGGGTCCAGTATTTATAGGCTAGGGGTACGGTCGGTGGTGGGGTCCACCTGGCACCGACCGTAAACGGGTTTACGGCCGTACACGAGTTTACGGCCGTAAACTCGTCCAGGCCGTGAACATGTCGATTTTCGAGAAAATAAAGGTTTTTCGAATGATTTTTGGTTTTTCCAACTCGAATAGAGTTAGAATTATCACCTTAGTTGATTTTTATAACCCAACTCATACCTGGTTCATCTATCATTGTTTCATGTATACAAGTCGTATATAATTAAGATTGATAAGACAGTCGGATGGGTGACTCTGCCCCAGGTCCACAACCAGACAAGGAACATGAGATAGGGCGGAAACACACATCCTAAGTCCATAGAATCTTAATTATATACCACTCTCACGTGTACATTTAACATCGATAGACTAACCGTATTTGTCCCTAGCCTCTGTGCTTGAACTTGACTTGTTGTATGAGTGGTGTTTCCAAAATGACCTGTTGAGGGTGCTTAAGAAAGGTTACAAGTGGATACCATACTCCTCGCGAGTATTTGTGGGGGTCTGGAGCAAGAGAAAATTTTGAGGCTCACACCTAGTTTGTCGTTATGAATGACGAGAGTTTGTTATTCGGTCGGTTTAAGGCAAAGGGTCTCCTCGGTGACACGTGGGTTTGGTATAACACAGACTTAGTCAGACTAAGTGGGATGACATCGTAGGATCACGTGTTAAGTTAGTTCAGAAGGAGTGTTTCGTTATAGCGTCAGTGCCTTTGTGTGTGTGAACGTTTCTAGTGCTCTCTGTGTTGATGACCTTGTTATTACTACTGTGAATGTTTTGTACTGAATTAAGTGCACTAACCGAGAAATTGTTCCAATGAATGATACTTGGTATTATGGTCTGTATCCAGTCCCTCTATAATCGTTGGGTGTCTACAAGTCATATATAATTAAGATGGATGAGACGGTCGACTGAGTGACTCTGCCCTATATCCACAAGCAGACAAGGAACAAGAAATAAGGCGGAATCACGCACTCTAAGTCTATTGGTCCTTAATTATATATGGCCCTACTGTTTACACCAAGTTATTATAGCCTACCGGAAAAGAGTATTTAGTCCTACGTAACTTATGTGCTTTGTTTAGACGAGGAAGAAAATATTATAGACAGAATTAGATTGTGAGACAGTTTCCTTGAAAGTGTAGGTTTGGGAAATGATTCGAGTTGGAAAACGCACCGCTGTTCTCGGAGGTTTCCGGGGTAGACTGTCTTGCAATGATCATTAGCATTCATCCTTCATCACTGGAGTTCCTGGCCACTGGACAATCTTTCCTGTAGTGTCCTGATTCACCACATCCATGGCAAGTTTGACTTACTTCCTCAAATGGAACTGAGAGATAGGTCGCGTCGGTGCCTTACAGAAGCGGATGGTGTGTCCCCTTCTGAGGCAGTTCTTTCAATACAACTTCCGACACCTGCCGATATGATGGAATTTGCACTTATTGCATTTAGGAAGGGTTCCAGCGTAATGCTTGTCGGGTGCTAGTGTGGTTGGTGTCGTGGCAGCATAAGTCGCACCCGCCTGTTGTCCCTCGGAGGGTTCTTGTGTCGATCGTCTCTTCTTCTCGCTCCCGGACTTTTATATATCATCACCTCCTTTGGTTGACTTGATAACGGGGTCCATAATGCCTTGGCGGATCCCGTAGTCCACCAATGTTCGAGCCAAGCGTTTGGCACTGTCGAACGTAAGAGGTTTTGCTGCCAATACGTTTCCTTGGATTGGAGAAGGCAGTCCCCAAATGTATCTCTCTACCTTCCTGCTCTCCGGGGTAACCATTCCCGGGCATAGTGCGGCTAAGTCGCTGAATCTGTCGGTGTAAGCTTCTATGTCTGAGCCTGCCATGGTAAGATTCCACAACTCATGCTTTAGTTTCTGTACTTCGCCCCTCGGGCAGTACTCTTCCAGCATCATCTCTTTTAGATTTTCCCAGCCCATTACGTTTTCTATTAGAAGAGTCAATGACTTGACATGGTTATTCCACCATGTAAGGGCCCTGCCAAAGAAGGTGCAGGCAGCAAACTTCACTTTGCTTCCTTTTGGGCACGCGCATAACTCAAAAATCGACTCTGTCTTCTCGAACCATCGCATCAGGGCGATAACTCCCCCACTTCCATCGAAGGACTTGGTTCCACAGATCATGAAGTCCTTGTATGATCACTCCCTTTTGCGTTCGTGGTTAGTGTTGCTGGTACAACTACCCGATCCACTGGTACCACTTGCATTGATTTGAGTCATGACCGTTGTCACTGCGGCTGTTACTGCTGCCTGGAAGACAACTGGGTCATACTGAGGAGGCGGTGGCGGGGGTGGGTTGTTCTTGTTTTGTTCGACTTTTTCGGTGGCATCCTTCTGCCATAAGATTTAAAAGACGACACGAGGGTAAGTCCTTAGTGGTTACAAATCGAGTGTATTCTGAATCGAAGTTATCTTAGTTCTGGGTGTTTCATGCTCTAACGTCGAAAGTAATTCATAACAGGGGTTTATGCAACATAGACTTATGAATTTGATAGTGACTACCCTATTAATGAGTTTCTTTCCAACTATCGAAACCGCCGCCGTTGACCGCCGCCGCTATGAGCCGCCATTGACCACCACTACCTGAGTTGGTAGTGGGTGGTCAATCGAGTCCAACCACTCCAAAAGCAATCCAAAACCCCAAATAACACACATACACACACTAATACAAACACATGCACAACCACCCTAGTGGTGGTCGTCGGTGGCACGTGGTGGCAGGAGGTGAAAACCTCCGCCTCACGGCATGGTGATGCCTTTTCTTGATTTCCAGGCCGAGATACACCCACACAATGAACAAAAACCCCATGATATGCATATACATCGCTAACAATGCACCAACTCGACCACCCTTGTGGTGGCGTACGGCAGTTGAACTGAAAAGCAGCGAACAAATATTCATCGGCCCAGCAGCGTCGTAGCACTGGACATAAGCGGAGAAGGAGAGGAAGAATACGACAAAGAGGTGGCGGTTATCCGTCATCTGGAACAGCAGCAACGGTCCATGCTATCACAACACTCCACTGCCCATGACTGGGTATCGGCTTCGTAGCTTGTGGTTTCACCGACAACAAAACAGCGACGATGATCGACGGCCCTTGTGTGATATCGACGGTTGAAGAAGGAGAAGAAGAAGAAAATTGGTGGAGGTTTGGTGCTCGCTTGGTAGCTGCTGGCTGATCGGAATGGGTGGCGGCGCCGGGTGTGGGAGGCATAAGGGTGGTGGTGGCGGCTGCATTCTTTCCTATGGTTAGGGTTAGGGTTAGGGTTAGGACATATTTATATGGAGGCTGCATGAGAGGGTGGTGGGTTATGCCCGTAACTTTCAAGTCTTGTTTCATTTTTACACTTCCAGCCCTCCCCATAAGAATATTTTCAAAATAGATCCAATATTTACCATTTAAACCCTGCCTCCTAAAACCCTTTACAAATTAAGTCTGAATTTTACAAAACAGCCCCTCCCTCTACAAATCCTTTTCAAATTTGGTCCAGAATTTACTCTTTAGCCTCTGCTTCCATAAATCCTTTCAAATTAAGTCCCGATAATTTACCAAGTAGTCTCTGCCTTCATAAATATTTACAAAACCAATCCGAAACTTACACTTTTAACCCCCAACTTCTAAAATTGTGACAATTAGCTCCTCAAGACCAATACTCTGCTATATAATTCTTGATTTTAGGGCTACTATTCATTAAATAATTTGTTTATTTATTTATTTAATAAACGGGATGTTACATTGGTTGAAGGATGATTAGGTTTTATAGTGGTTAGGCTACAATTGATATACTCATGTTTCTTTTTCCATTATTGTCACTGTGTTATCTCACTATTTGTTGTTGTGTTTTCACACCAGTTTCCTTTGCTTATTCTACTTGACCATAAGTCTATAAGTTTAATGTTGACAGATTGTGGGATCTTACTGTAGTTGTTGACAGATTTTGTTATTCCTATGAAAAAATAATGCTGATTTTCATATTTGTGTGAACCATTTTCAGATTTTTGTAAACATGTCTTCAGTAGAGCCGGAGTTATCATATGCACTCAAAATTGGCTATGGGCGGGTAAAAAAGATATGTATGATTTTGCTTGAACAATTATTTGTTTTATTCATTTTATTATATTTTGCTTATTACCTTTTTTTTTCTTTGTTAGGTTGTGTTATTGATGGTGATGTTTTACATTCCGATGAAGACGACGAGTGCATTAATGTAAGATTGTTCAATTTATCGTTTAGTATTAAATAAACTAATAAAATAATTTATTTTATTATTATTTTTATTATTTATTTAGGAAGGATATTCAAATGTCAATGAATGAAGAGTTGAAGAAAATTAATGGATAATTGGACATTGAAGATGTGGTGAATTGATCATATATTTTTGGACATGTCAGTATTTTATATTTGTAATATTGAATTTGTCGTATTTTACATTTGTAATTTTGGATTTGTCATATTTTATATTTGTAAGTTTGGTGGAATTGTCATTTTGTAATGTTGGATGTGTAATGTTGGATTTTTAATTTTTTAGTTTCTAAAAGATTAGGTTTTAAGCTTTTCAAGTTATTAAAAATATTCTTATTAGCCTAAAACATAGTTTTTTTTAGCAAAAAAATCCAATTTAAAGCCTATAAATCGGGGGAACGAGGGGGCGGGGGCAGCTATTTCCGCTCCCGTTTGGTCCTGTTGACATCCCTACTTTTGGGACCAAACTTGCGAGTTGTGACATAACACAGGCACCATTATTTCAATTTTGTCAAAAATAAATTATGAGGGCATTAAATTAATTTTAAGTGTGTAGGGACCAAAATTACTAAAAATATCCAAAATTGGACAACTGATGCACTATCAAAACTTTTTGAACCAAAACTATAGTTTTTTGACAACCATATGGACCATTTTTGCAGTTTTGTCTACATATAATTATAAACATACAAAATTTAAAATATTTCAATTTCATGATAAATTAATCTAAATAGTCGTTACATAACAAGTATTATAAAAATATAAATGGTTTGGGGCCATAAATGGGATTGGTCAGGTAATCGGACGGGTATAACCGTAATCCTACAAGTATCCCAAACTTGCACAAACTTTTATAAAAAAAAATATTATGTTTGTTCTTGTAACCATATACCAGGCCAAAATCCAGCCACAAAAGTGTGTTTCTCCCGTTGGGTTCGAGTATTTTTGTCATACCCACTGAAAGCGTACTCACTACTGCTTTTGGCGATTGTCTAGACATTTTAAGGACTCCCTTTAAAGACTCGTGTCACTTAAAAAATGTTTTAGTCATAGAATAAATGTTGAAATATCTAGAAAACAAAATAATCATCTCAGGATATCTATCAGGTATCATGAACGCATAATGTTTTGTAGAACCCTCGATACAAGGGTATACTTTGTTTTTATAGTGACATCGATATGTATAGCAATTACTTAGATTGATGAACTTAGTAATGAATTATGTTATAAGGGGTTAACTTTTGTAAAGTTGTGTATCATTTCCGAAGTATGGGGCAATATATGGTATACTGAAGGTAGAAATCGAAGATGTTACAAGTTGATATCAAGAGTACTAGCTTAGATAATATAGGTGCATTTTATATGCTTATATTCTAACTTTATATGTTTTTATGGTTGTTTTGCATGATCTGAATTTTTTAAGAGTTTTGAATTTTTAAGAGGCTATTAATTTTTAAGATCTAAATTTATGACATATTGTTTGGTTGGTGCATTTGAATTTTTGTGCAAAATGATAAAAATAACTATTATATCCTTCTAAGGTTTATTCTTCAAGGACATCAAATAACAACATATTTCATCAAACATTTAATGGTCTTTGAATCTTTAACATTACTTATTCAAATTAAAAAATGAAATTAAGATTGTATTTATTTATTTATTTTAACGGATGAAATTAAGATGGTATTTGAAGCGATAGATCAACAATTACAAGGATGATACCTTTTCATAGCAAAAAACCCAAGGATCACAGTTTTATAATTCTTTTAAATATGGTAATATGCATAAAGGCTTGAAACCACAGTTCAATGAACCTACCTATCTTTTCATCAACCACATCACAAGATCATCTAAAAGAAAAAGAATTTCAAAGAACGAATGTGTTGAATTTCCATGTGATAAACACGATAATTGATTAGCAATGAAAATAAATAAATGATTCAAATCTTACAAAAAAAAAAAAGTGTGATTACTTCCAAAATCGACATACCCAGTTCAAGAAAAGATTCGGCTGGATCAAGAACCCAATTTCATTCGACACAAAGATTACAGAAATAAACCTTAAAACTCAACAAAATTAAGGAAATTACACAAACCCTAAAATCAACGACGATCTCTTATGAGCGGCGTCGGCGCTAAGGGAGGTCGGAAAGGGCAGTGACGTCGAAGGAGAGCTGAAGGAGGCAAGGTCGGCGTCTGTGTTTGATGGAGGAAGAAGGAAAACACGTTTTGGCCTGTTGGGGGCAATGAGGGAAAGCGCGTGCTATTTTTTTCTTTCAAATACATGTATGTGATAAACAAACACTAGGCGGTGTTTCATATTCATGTATCAAAATATGAGGTAAGCAAACACTAGCCTTATTTTCTTTTGTTAAGCCTTTGAATTTTTAAAAGGGCTAATTGCTAATGATATCTATAAAGTGTTTCTACTTTTTGTTTCTTTTTTGGACTTATGTATTTATTGAATCTTACTATTTTACCCTCCTGTTTAACATAAGACCGGAAATAGTGATGTCACACTTCATTTTACCACAATGTCACGTAAGCGTCACATCACATTTTACCATAAAAATATGGTTTATTGTCACACCCAAAGAGTTGTGTCACACTTGTGTTTTTTTTTAATATATAAAAATTTTAGTTTTAATTAAAAACATAATATTTCATTAATTAAAAAAAATAACATCACATTAAAAAAATCGTAAAAACTAAGAAAAAAACCTACAGATCTTAAACCTACAAAAAAAAAAAAAAAGAACTCTAAACGATTTTTTTTTAAATCTACTTAGCATAACATTTTTTGACATCAGCTTTCATCGTCAAAGCAATTTCAAGTTCTTCCCCGACTATCTATGATGTGTTCATCATTAGTATTTTCAAGTTGTTTTCTCTTTGTTTCCAAACCTCTTTTTCGGAAGCAATTTGCAAAATTTTGTCTGGTCTATCTTGTATACCCTTCATATCGTTCTCGATGTTTTTCAAATCATCTGAATCCGATGTTTTGCTTTTGCATTTGTTTTTTCCATTGGTTGGGAAGGTGGTGAAATTTGAACCGGCTCATCTTTATTGAGGTCGAAACTAACACGAGCATCGAATATAGTGTGCTCAAATTCGGATGTTCTTGACCGTTTTGGACCAGTCACGATATTGTCGTCGGATGGTTTGTTTAATTGTCATTTATTGTTGTCTTTGACGACATTCCAAACTTCAACAAACTTGAAACGGGAGTGAATAAATCGGTTGACCCAACATAGATATTGTGGTTGTGGTGTTTCTAACGGATGTTTTTTGGTTGTTTGGATTATTGGAAGGAGACATTTACAAAGTTTAGGTTATATATATATATATATATATATATATATATATATATATATATATATATATATATATATATATATATATATATATATAGAGAGAGAGAGAGAGAGAGAGAGAGAGAGAAATGTATCACAGTCTCTTCCTTCTTGAAAGAATGCCTTAGAGCCCATTCTCCACTGCATTCTCCACTGCATCACAGTCTCTTCCTTCTTGAAAGAATGCCTTAGACCAGGTAGTAGGATCTCTGTCTATAAGGTAATCATAAGCATGAGTATCAATAGATTTGATCTTCTCCATTATACCTCTGAACTTCTCCACAGTACTAGCCCTTACAGCCCTCCAAAATAACTTTATGTATTGTTGACCAGTAAACCTTTTATTAAAATTGGCCAGAATGTGTCTAGCACATTGTCTATGTTCAGCTTCTGGACATCTTTCCTTAACTGCTTGTAATAACCCCTACAAATCACAACATCATTATGAGTGAAAAAGCATAAAAATGAAGCATAAAAATGACCTAGTACTAACCTTGTGTCCATCAGAAAGAAGGGTAATGCCTGCACCAAGACCACCATTAATGTCTTCCATAAGCAAATCTATGAACCACTTCCATGTTTCTTTATTCTCAACACATACCACAGCCCATGCTAAAGGGTAGATGTGGTTGTTTGCATCTCTCCCAACAGCTGAAATAACTTCTCCTCTAACTATACCCTTTAAAAAGCAACCATCAAGCCCAATTACAGGCCTGCACCCTTCTAACCAACCATCCCTTACAGCTTTGAAACACACATAAAACTTAGAAAACAAAGTTGTGGAATCTGGCATGATGTCTACATCCAATCTCACAGTAGACCCAGGATTTGACCTGATAATTTCCTCACCATATGACCACAATCTCCCATAATGTTCAATTAAACTTCCTTCAATCTCTTGTAATGCAAATTTCTTTGCATTTCTGCATTGCCCCACACTCACATTTATGTTGAATGTTGTTGACACTTTAGCTTTCATCTTCCTTGCACTCATTTTTGGGTTCTCTATAATTTGACTCATAAAATGTTTCCCTATCCATCTATAAGTTACAATTGACCCAAACTTAAACACCCTACAACAATTATGTTCATTCACTAGAGATTTGATCTGAAAAGTCTTTTCTTTACCCATCCAGGAGGCCCATAGTCTGAAAGGGCAAGATGGTGACTTATTCTTTTTGCAACATTTCACTAACAATCTATCAGAGTCATTTTTTTCAAACCATAGATCATACCCATTAGCAACTGCATAATTGCTTAACATATGTTTAAGCTCAGTAGGGTTACAAAATCGCATACCTATCATTGGTTTCATCTGATCCCATGGCTGTCTCTCATCATACACAGGGTACTGGGGTGGCACGTATTCATCATCTTGATCTTCACTCTCTATAGGTTCACAAAGGATGTTTAAAAATCTATCACGTGCAGTTTTGTTTGCTGGAAATGGATAAGTAGCATCATCTTCTTCATGATCAACAAAATATGAATCTTGAATAACTGAATCCTCATCTTCATCTAAGTCTTCGTTTTCACTTTCACTTTCCTCAGCCTCAATCCAGTCGAAGATAGGTTCATTATGGTGATCCACATATACATTCATTCTCTTGTCATTAGCATACGCCAAATCCAAAAATTCCTTGTAATCACCGTCGTTCACCAATGTATGAATTCCAAGACATAAAGACTCTTGTGGAAGGCAGAAATAGATGTCTTTGCTTCTCGATTTGGTGAGCTTGTGAAGGAATTCCATGAATTGCTCATACCCAAACCCACTGAAGTCAACATCTCGCACTGATGCTCTGTCGGGATCAAAGTAAACTAAGGGATTGGGTGCAAACTGACCATTGTAGTGGAAATTCACTACAATGAAGTTCTGATCAGTAGGATTTGGAGATGATGCCATAGAACGGTTGAAGGAGATGAATGATCGATGGAGAATTTGGTGACCTAGTCGAGTTTAAGGACCAAATGAGACTTCGGAGTGTGGTTTAACGAGGGGTGTGGTTTAATGAGATGGAGACGAAAAATTGGGGCCTACATGCCACCTCTTTCGCCACGTAAGATAAAAAATACACGTAGGATCAGTAAATTCATTGAAACCGGCTAAACCCGGTCGGAAGGGGAAAATTTGCACAAATCAACAAGTTAAAGGGTTAATAGAGCACGAAAAAAAGTTCAGTGACCAAATGTGATCAAAATCAAAAGTATGTTACCCTCTCAAGTCATTATCCCTAAACAAACACTAGGCGGTGTTTCATATTCATGTATCAAAATATGAGGTAAGCAAACACTAGCCTTATTTTCTTTTGTTAAGCCTTTGAATTTTTAAAAGGGCTAATTGCTAATGATATCTATAAAGTGTTTCTACTTTTTGTTTCTTTTTTGGACTTATGTATTTATTGAATCTTACTATTTTACCCTCCTGTTTAACATAAGACCGGAAAGAGTGATGTCACACTTCATTTTACCACAATGTCACGTAAGCGTCACATCACATTTTACCATAAAAATATGGTTTATTGTCACACCCAAAGAGTTGTGTCACACTTGTGTTTTTTTTTAATATATAAAAATTTTAGTTTTAATTAAAAACATAATATTTCATTAATTAAAAAAAATAACATCACATTAAAAAAATCGTAAAAACTAAGAAAAAAACCTACAGATCTTAAACCTACAAAAAAAAAAAAAAAGAACTCTAAACGATTTTTTTTTAAATCTACTTAGCATAACATTTTTTGACATCAGCTTTCATCGTCAAAGCAATTTCAAGTTCTTCCCCGACTATCTATGATGTGTTCATCATTAGTATTTTCAAGTTGTTTTCTCTTTGTTTCCAAACCTCTTTTTCGGAAGCAATTTGCAAAATTTTGTCTGGTCTATCTTGTATACCCTTCATATCGTTCTCGATGTTTTTCAAATCATCTGAATCCGATGTTTTGCTTTTGCATTTGTTTTTTCCATTGGTTGGGAAGGTGGTGAAATTTGAACCGGCTCATCTTTATTGAGGTCGAAACTAACACGAGCATCGAATATAGTGTGCTCAAATTCGGATGTTCTTGACCGTTTTGGACCAGTCACGATATTGTCGTCGGATGGTTTGTTTAATTGTCATTTATTGTTGTCTTTGACGACATTCCAAACTTCAACAAACTTGAAACGGGAGTGAATAAATCGGTTGACCCAACATAGATATTGTGGTTGTGGTGTTTCTAACGGATGTTTTTTGGTTGTTTGGATTATTGGAAGGAGACATTTACAAAGTTTAGGTTATATATATATATATATATATATATATAGAGAGAGAGAGAGAGAGAGAGAGAGAGAAATGTAGGTTCAAATGTTTCTCACATCTATTGTGTGCTAGAATCCACCAATAAGAATCTAGTAAAAATTAAATTATTATTTAATCAAATAAATATAGATATTAAATGATTTTCATAATTATAATTCTTTTTTTATGGAAACTAATTAAATTTGTCATAAATGTAATCAATAATATTCTTTCAAAAAGAATTCGTATCTAGAAGAATGGTAGTATATTCTAACAGAATGATAGTATATTCTAGTAGAATACATTCTCGTTCTTTATATTCCATGCAACTTTATTGTATTTTAAGTGAGTAGGTTTTGAAACAAAACACGAACCCATAGATAAAAACCTAGATGTGAATTCATTCTAAAAGAATGTTATTGCTGACATTAATAATGAATTTAATTTGTTTACATAAAAAGAGAATTATAATTATGGATATTATTTTATATACATACAATTATGAAAATCATTTAATATTTATCTTTATTTAATTAAATAATTACTTACTTTTACTAAATCTTATTGGTGTATTCTAGCACACAACAAATATAAGATATATATATATATATATATATATATATATATATATATATATATATATATATATATATATATATATATATATATATATATATATATATATATTTCAATTTCCGACCGTTACCAACTGTCAACACATTTTAGCCAATCAAAGATCACGATAGAAAGGGGAAGAGGTGCGATAAACCACACCTAAGACCGCATAAGGGGGCGGTGTTCCCCTACCTATATGGCACTTGGTGCAGCCAAACCGTAGCCCACTCCCCTTGGTTTAATAAATTACCATTTTTTATAATACTTGTTATAAAATATAAAAAAAATGATCTTTTATTTAAGAACCATTATAAATTAAAAGTATATATACTATCACATTAAATAAATTTTAAAATTTTTAAATAATTTAAAAATAACGTGATACTTAACTAATACATTATAATTAGGGCTGTTAATCGGGTTAACCCGATCGGGTTTCGGGTTAAACGGGTCGGTCGGGTTAGTCGGGTTTTTTTAGAAAAAACATTCATCCGAAACCCGACCCTAATAAGGTACGGGTTAGTCGGGTTCGGGTTAATCGGGTTTCGGGTTTGTAGGGTCGGGTTAATCGGGTTAGTCGGGTTGAGGTTGAAATGTAAGATGAATTTATGTTGTGCTATTTTAATACATAATCCACATGTATAGAGACTTAAATTGTAAAGTTGGTATACGATATGAATTTTTGGAGTTTCTTTTACCATATTAGTAATGTAAACAGTGAATAAAATTCGTAAAACTGTTATAACACAACCGTACTGCATTAAGAAAAGAGAGGAAAGTTATGTCATTTTATACATCTTTATACATAGTAATTTTACTATCTGGTTTGTTTAAATAAGAAATATGTATTAGTTGTAAAATCTCATAGGATCTTGAATTCATGTCATTCAACGCAGTAAAAAAAATTTTGATAATAAATTATTAATCGGGTTATTCGGGTTGACCCGAAACCCGAATTGTTTTGAAAAAATCAACCCTAAACCCGACCCTAATAATAATTCGGGTTAGTCGGGTTAACACGAATAACCCGATTAAGAGTTCTAACCCTATTAAACCCGACTCTAATTACCTTATTCGGGTTCGGGTTGGGTCGGGTTGATCGGGTTCGAGTTTTTTTGACACCCCTAATTATAATAAAAATAAATCTAACATATTCATTATACTGAACTAATAGTTTTATGAAGAAAATTAGATCGTATGTTTAAAAAATGTTCCTATGTTTATAGAATTGAAACTTACATGACACTAAAAGATATGACACTAAAAGATATACGTGAAACATGTTGCTTTTTATTCTCTTTTTATTAAATGTATTCTTTTAAGATTTTTTTTTTCATATTGTTATCCTTTGTTTTGAATTTGAAAATCACGAATGTGGCCTATAAAAATAGACTAATTTATGAGTAATAAAAAAAAAATTCTAAAACCATGGGCATACCTATTTAATTTGGAGGAAATCGTGAGTGGCGTGGAGGGTAATTTTGGAAAAACAAAAATAAGATTACCACTTAATGTTAAGGACATCTATTTTCCAACTTAATCCACTAACATAATTAGTTAACATTAAGTAAAAAACGATCCTATATAGTTGAACTTATTAAATTTTTCTAAACATTAAGTCTATTATGTCAAAAAGAAAGAAACGACCCCTCGATAGATTCAGATTCAGAGTTACCTCTTATTAAAAGGCAATAAAAGGTAAACAAACAGCCCCAGAGTAGTATAGATAGGGTTGTAAACGAACCGAACAATCAACGAAACGTTCGGCAGAAAGTTTATTTATGTTCGTTTATTTAATAAATGAACAAACATGAATAACGGTATCGTTCGTTCATTTATGTTCGTTTAATTTTATTTATGTTCATATACGTTCAATTATTTTTATATTACATTACTATATTATATGTTCGTTTATGTTTATATATATTTAATTGTGTTTGTTTATCTTCGTTCATAAGTTTATGTTCGGTTAACATGTTTACGAACATAAACAAACAAACATGAACAAGGTACTTTGTTATACGAACGAACATGAACAAGAAAACTTATTCGTTTGTTTGGCTAACTTAAACGAACGAACATAACCAAACTTTGTTTGTGTTCGTTCGGTTCGTTTACAACCCTAAATATAGGTGCACTTTATATACCTACGTTTGAGCTTTATATGTCAACTTAAAACATAAGAATCCATGTGTCAACTTAAAACACTGAATCATAAGAATAGGGTTACTTTAGGTGATGATGTCAATGTCCATGATGAAATTAGAAATTTAAAATCTTTAGGTAAATTTCTACCAAATCAAACAGGTGTTGTTGGATTGGTTTCCCTCATGCCTCAGCCATGGGTTCAAGTTTCATTTGAGACAAAAGAATGTAGATTTATGAGTAGAGTATGTGTGTCATGTGTGAGCAATCTTTTGGTCATATACTATAGTTCTTTCATGTCATACATATTCTTCAAAGTGGTTGCATACTTTCGCTAAAAGACCACATTGGCAAATGTAACGAGAGCATACTATTTCCTCAACATATGATGTCATAAAGCATATTCCAGGATGAAAAAGATGATTTTATTATACGAGATTGTGTCATGAATGACAAAAATCCTAGTCAAGAATGTATGTATTTGCTTGACAAAAATGGCTTCTTTTACTTTACAGTTGCTTCTACTGTGTGGGTATTTTGGTCTGATTTGGATATGGGAACAGATGTTGATTTTGTTCTTTCTAAATATTGAAGAAAATCCATGACAATAGGATCAGTCCATGGAGCTCCAAAGGGAGCTTCATCACCTCCAATCCACCCTAAGTGCCCACCTTGAGGTGTAACTATCAGCATACACTTTGAATTCTCCTGAACCAATTACATCAACATGTAAAAATTAAAATTACTTCTTTTCTTTTTATAACTTATGAATCTATTATTATTATTATTATTATTATTATGTTGGAAAGAGAGAGTGAGAGACACATACTTTGATAGCTTGACGTGGGATTCCTCTAGCAGGGGCAATGGGGTCATTTTCAGCCTGGATGCAAAGTAAAGGCTTGGCGACATCCTTTATAGACCCTGAGCTTCCTGATTTAGAGTAGTAGTCATGGACTGACTTAAAACCGAAAGAGACTGCAAATGCAAAGAGTAATTGTGTTTTTCCATAATCAAATGAATCATCATCAAGGTGTTCAAAACTTCAAATTAATTATAGAAAATTTGTGTTACATACCACGTGTCAAAGATTCATCAAATTCCCTAATTGACCTACAACTTGCAGCTGCTGGGATATTATAATCGCCCTCCAATTCTTCAAATAGAAGAGCATGCCTATATACAGAATACAAGTAATGAACTGAATTGTTTCTAATTTTTCTTAAAAGAAAAAACAGTTAGTAAGTTACCTCTTGAAGATTTCCTGAAGAGAAGAAGAAAGAGCTTTGTCATAAACTTTGTTAAATCCCTTTTGGAAATCCTCGTCTGCAATAACCAAATCAAAAGGATTACACAAGGACACACCACCAGAAAGGGGACAGCTACCAGATTCCTGTAAATGTAATCAAAAGGATTATATAAGTTTAATTCATGATAAGCAAGAATTAAGAAAATACTAGGAATCAATTAACTAATTTACCTGACCCATGTAATTAACAAGAATGTTGGCGCCAAGAGACCAACCAGCAGCATATAAATTTGCTTCTGGGAATCGAGAGGAGACATGAGCTACTACTTCATTCATATCTCCCAAAAATGACGCCGAATAGAACTGTCAACAGTTTTACAATGCAGAAAAGTAATCATGTCGTGTTCTTCAATCTTGGAGATATGCAAGCAAAATATGATGTTGGGTTGTGATTTTTGATACCTGAGGAGTGGTAACAGGGCTATGACCACAACCACGGCTGTTGAAAACCACCACGCGCCACCCCTTCTTTCTTGCTCTCACCAGCATATGTCTTACGTATCCATCTCCACTCCCTCCGGTCAACCCCGGCTGAAAATTATCAAAAAGAAGAAGATATAATAATGGTAATGTTCGTTTGAAAAAGATGGGGGAATCTGGAGAGGGAATATATTTGATTTTACCAATAAAATGAGGGTAGGAGAATTTGGGGATAAGTTGCGATCGTCGCCGGCGACCCAATCAAGGGCGACGGCACCGTTGTCTTTGGTCCTGAGACATTCACGTCGATACCTGACATCTGGTTTTGATCGGAAAAAATGGGCAAATACAGTTTCGAGGTGGGTGTTGGAACAAACGAGGGGATAGGGATCGTATGGGCGGTCGAGAGTGGTGAAAGCCGGAAGGAATGAATCCAAAGCTCCGCCGCTGACCTCGAGAGAAGGGTGAGGTCGAGGGTTGAGGGGATTGGCAGACATGGTTGCAGTGATGGTGGTGGTATTGCGAGTTATGGTTGAGGAAAAGGGGTAGCTGCTGGCTTTTAAAGAGTGGATGGCCGGAATAGACGGTGTGAAGACAAAATATTTGGAAGCGAGGGCGGCGATGGAGAATATGGCCATGGGTATAAAGTAAGTATAAAGTATAATACGTAGGATCCACTGAACGGCTATGGATACTCAGGCGACGCCGTAACCGGCGACCCAATCCATTCCGATAGATAGATCGACCGCCCTCCCCTTCCTTCTCTACTGATTTTGTCTTGTACAAACGGACATCAAAACTTCTAACCAACGACGACAACCTTATCACTGTCACATGGTCTCCAATGAAGGATTAACAAATATGAGATCACAGCACATATTAATTTTATTTTGGAACTCACAAAAACAATTTAACAAAAAATCAGTTTTATATCACGCTTTTTTTCTTTTTTAAATTATATTTTTTTATCCATTTCTTATAATTGTCACAATTTAACTCTCAACTATGTCTGCTGATGTAATATACTATCGTGTCAGTTTTGATGATGTGACATAATGACATGATTTAAAGACGTGACAATTTAACTATCATTCGTTGTATGATAATGCCTAAAATTAAAAACAAAATCTAAAAGGTATTTACTCTTGTGAGCTAATGTTAACGATTAATCAAGTATTCAAAACTTATAATTTAGTTATCGACAACTATTTATACATGTTATCGTTTCTATATAAGTTGAATTCTGAAAATGTTTATATTATCAGTCAAATATTTATTCAAACGTGGCATCCTAACCAATACATAAATATTATTTAATCTAAATATTTATTAATTTTATTAAGTTGTTAAACAAAACTAAGTTAATTTAAAACATAATTAATTTATCAACATGAGTATAATCTATAGAAACTTCAAAAAGACTATATTTTGGATAAATATCATGAAAACTCCATAAAAATTATATATATATATATATATATATATATATATATATATATATATATATATATATATATATTATGACACATATAATATAAACTCACAAAATAGTGTCACATTATCAAATCATGCCAGCATATTATGTCAGTTGATAAATTGATTGGCCGGTTAAATGATTAAATTAAAAAAATAAAATAAAATAAGGTGAAAATGTGACCAATATGAAACAAAAAAAAAATGTCAAACTTTGATCTTTTATGAAAATTTAATGATGTTTATGTAGTTTGCCCATTTTGTAAATTTTAGAAAAGTTATAAGCGAGACCTAAAGAATATTTGTAAGATATCTAGTGGGGAAATGACTTACACATTTACTAAGTATAAGAAGTTATGTTTCGTGTATATATTTGGCCATTTTAGCTTTAGATGATTTATCATTAATCTTATGTTAAACAAACATCATTTTGGTTATTAACAGGAAGTCCAACTCGTTAATGGTAAAATACTATAATGCCTATATATTTGGTCACTCTTCATTTTGGATACATAATTTTCATTTTTTGGTAGACGATTTGTTAAGAAGTAAAGCGGATAACTTGCAAAACCAAAAGCACAAGACACAGTATTTACATGGTTCGGTCAAGATGACTTACGTTCATGTGCAAGAGGGGAGTATTCTTTATTTTTTGAGTTCTCAAACAGAGGTTACAAGTACCATTTCACAGAGATTCGTTTATCACTCTAGAATTTCAAGACGCTTCAAATGACTTAGCATGCATCCCTATTTATACTTGAGGGATCACACATAAAACCCTAATGAGCCAAGTCTATTTGCCCATAGACCCTGAAAGGTGTCAACCAATCACAATCCGTCATGCAACATCTTTTGGAACATTCATCCATGTCATAAAACCCATGAGCATCAACAACACACATGATGAAGCATCACGAGCCATAATGGCGCATCATGAACACTAGTGGCACTTCATCCATCATGATATGCTTCAAGGTGTATTCCTTGAGCATCTTCAACTTCAGGGTACCCTTGGACAATCTTGAGCATCATACAGGACTTCATAGCATACGGCTCATCAAGGGATACAATGGCATATCAAGGAACCAAGTGACGCATCCTTGCATTTAGATGGTGCATCAAGCATATGGACGGCACATCTTTATCATTAATCTTATGTTAAACAAACATCATTTTGGTTATTAACAGGAAGTCCAACTCGTTAATGGTAAAATACTATAATGCCTATATATTTGGTCACTCTTCATTTTGGATACATAATTTTCCTTTTTTTTTTTTGGTAGACGATTTGTTAAGAAGTAAAGCAGATAACTTGCAAAACCAAAAGCACAAGACACAGTATTTACATGGTTCGGTCAAGATGACCTACGTTCATGTGCAAGAGGGGAGTATTCTTTATTTTTGAGTTCTCAAACAGAGGTTACAAGTACCATTTCATAGAGATTCATTTATCACTCTAGAATTTCAAGATGTTTCAAATGACTTAGCATACATCCCTATTTATACTTGAGGGATCAGACCTAAAACCCTAATGAGCCAAGCCTATTGGCCCATAGGCCCTGAAAGGTGTCAACCAATCACAATCCGTCATGCAACATCTTTTGGAACATTCATCCATGTCATAAAACCCATGAGCATCAACAACACACATGATGAAGCATCACGAGCCATAATGGCGCATCATGAACACTAGTGGCACTTCATCCATCATGATGATGCTTCAAGGTGTATTCCTTGAGCATCTTCAACTTCAGGGTACCCTTGGACAATCTTGAGCATCATACAGGACTTCATAGCATACGGCTCATCAAGGGATACAATGGCATATCAA
The DNA here is from genome assembly GCF_002870075.4 of Lactuca sativa. Classification (NCBI taxonomy): domain Eukaryota; kingdom Viridiplantae; phylum Streptophyta; class Magnoliopsida; order Asterales; family Asteraceae; genus Lactuca; species Lactuca sativa. The sequence goes on along the minus strand of NC_056625.2, from coordinate 19,355,945 downwards.
GGAACCAAGTGAAAAATCCTTGCATTTAGATGGTGCATCAAGCATATGGACGGCACATCTTTATCATTAATCTTATGTTAAACAAACATCATTTTGGTTATTAACAGGAAGTCCAACTCGTTAATGGTAAAATACTATAATGCCTATATATTTGGTCACTCTTCATTTTGGATACATAATTTTCCTTTTTTTTTTTTTAGTAGACGATTTGTTAAGAAGTAAAGCAGATAACTTGCAAAACCAAAAGCACAAGACACAGTATTTACATGGTTCGGTCAAGATGACCTACGTTCATGTGCAAGAGGGGAGTATTCTTTATTTTTGAGTTCTCAAACAGAGGTTACAAGTACCATTTCATAGAGATTCATTTATCACTCTAGAATTTCAAGATGTTTCAAATGACTTAGCATGCATCCCTATTTATACTTGAGGGATCAGACCTAAAACCCTAATGAGCCAAGCCTATTGGCCCATAGGCCCTGAAAGGTGTCAACCAATCACAATTCGTCATGCAACATCTTTTGGAACATTCATCCATGTCATAAAACCCATGAGCATCAACAACACACATGATGAAGCATCACGAGCCATAATGGCGCATCATGAACACTAGTGGCACTTCATCCATCATGATGATGCTTCAAGGTGTATTCCTTGAGCATCTTCAACTTCAGGGTACCCTTGGACAATCTTGAGCATCATACAGGACTTCATAGCATACGGCTCATCAAGGGATACCAGGGATACCATGGCATGTCAAGAAACCAAGTGGCGCATCCTTGCATTTAGATGGTGCATCAAGCATATGGACGGCATATCTTTATCAAGGGATGGCGCATCATCTCCTAGACTGGTGCATCCTCCTCATGAATGGCACATTCACTCCTAGATGGCGTATCATGCTTCAGTAGTGGCGCATCCACCTTCAAAGCGACATATCATATCACTTTGTGACATATCCTATCACTTGGTGGCATACCAAGTCACTTAGTGGCATATCAAGTAACTGTTGGATAAGGTGTCTAAGTCCATAACTTATTTGGTATATACTTGACCCGACCCGGCATGGTCCATTTGGGTTGCATTTCATCCAAACTATTTATGGATAATTTTATGAGAGTTATACACATATGATTATTAATATATTATAAGTTATAATATAGTAATATGAAGTCATGTTATTTAATTAGTCTTAGTCTTAAATTAATTATGAATTAATTTAGAGATTAAAAGGAAGACTAATTAGATTATGGGCTATTGGTTTTATATGGTGTGGGCTAACACTTATTTGTTAATGGGCTAGGCTTATATGGAAGTCCATGGATGATCCATGGAGCTTTTAACCCATGGATCCTTGGAAAAGGAAAGGTCATGGGTTATTAGGGTTTCACCCTAATCATGCACACTATATAAGCATGCTTATGTTGCATGAAATAGCCACTAGTGACACTAGTGTGTGTGCTTTGTGTGTGGCCGAAAGTTACAAGTGTGTGTACACTCTCTCAAAGTTTTCCAAGAGTTTGTGGTGATTTGTGATTCCATTTGAGGCATTCACACTATTGGTGCTTGGCCCTCAAACTCCTTAGGAATTGAACTCATCATCAAAAGGTATGTAATCTCATCTAATTCTTTTATGTTTAAAAGTACCCCATGCCATGTTAGATAGGTTATGAACCTTGGAAAATTATTATTTTGCATGTATTTAGACAAACATAGATCCAAGGTTTATTAGGGTTGCATGCACACTTAGGAAGTGTTAGATTGCTCAAAACCCAACAGTGGTATCAGAGCCTAGGCTTGTTTTCTTGAATACTTGATGCAAATTGCTGAAAATCGAAGTTTATGTGTTGTCTGCACAGCAGACTCGCCGAGTCCATGAAGGGACTCGACGAGTCCAAGACAAAATTCATCCAACTCGGCGAGTTAGTTCATGCACTCGATGAGTTGGACCCCCAGACAGCATATCTTCGGGTTTAGGTGTTGGAATTGGTCTAGAATCATTACCTTAAACTGTTTTGGACTCATAAAACCTGTTTTTGATGTGGTAATGATGATGGTGGACCAATTTCAAAGTTATAATCAAAATTTCAAGTTTATATGTGTTCATATGATTCTTGAAATTGTTGATGTGGATGTTCATGTTCATATGAGTTTTGTTAGATCATAGGAATTATTTTCAAATTGTTTGTTAGTTAATTCTTGATCTTAATGTGTTTTAATGGAATTCTTAATTTGTCCTCAAGTTATGGAATTCCAAGAGTTTTTTCTTTTAAATTTTTTTTAAGAAGTTGTAGGTTACATTTTCATGAAGAGTTTTTCCCATAAATGTTTTATGGACTCCATAACTTGTCCTCAAGTTATGGATTTCCAAGAGACTCTTCATTAAAAGTTTTAAACACTTAATTAAAACTCATAAGTTATGAATATCCAAAATTTTATGAATTGTTCAAAACTTGCCCTCAAGTTTTGGAATTTGTAAAGTCTCACACAAACTTTAATTCCATACCCTAGAAGTTTTAAAAGTTAAAATTCTACCCTTATACTATTATAAGATTAATGGTTAATTATTATATATATGTATAAGAACAAGTCGTTTTACCGTTAGTAGGCCTCATTCACGAAGCCGGTCTATAAGGTGGGTATAAGGTTGTTGCCTATAAAATGACGACTTAATGGGTGTCCACTCTCACCCACCGCTTGCTTGATCGGTGGAGGGTCGTTAGCCGAACGGGTAAGACAATGACTTCAAATTCTCATTAAAAGTATAATGAATATTATAAAGTAACTAAATATGTTTTATTTAATTCCCAATCTTAGTTACTTTAGGAAAAATGTGAATTTGGTGCTAGCCCATGGAATTCACACTTTGTACCTTACCAAGTCGTTGGTGGAGCGTGTGTGGTTAACCGGCACACTAACTTGGACTAGTAAGGATCACGAAGGGTGACTTAATGTTTGTCATAGATCAATGGAGCGTGTGTGGTTAACCGGCACATTGATTGGGTGATAATATTAAGGGTACCAAGTGAATTGGTATGGTTATTCACACCTTGTTTTGTGATCCTCGGCATCCCAGTCACAAAATTTGAGAGGGCACACTCGAGATTGAAACATGCCATTGAAAAGTTCAATGAATCTCAAAAGATCTAGGAATTTCAAATCCAATTAAAACCTAATAAATTATTTCGTTTTTCATGGTGGAAATTGGTGAATCGTCATTCGCCTACCTTCAAATATTTTATAGCTTGGATTACGGCATCCCTCTTCCAAAATATAAAATATTGTGTTGGGTCCTAGCCTTAATATTTCATATTGGGTGTTATATTAAGGACTTTGAATCAACTAACTTGATTTTCTCCCATTATAGATGTCTGGTTCAGAAAACTATGATCTTCCCAAATCTCTTAAAGATGGTGTCCCTCAACATCATGCTTCACTTCCTCCACCTCCTCCAATTATTCTCCCTCACCCACAAGTTCTTGAAAAGTTTAAAGTCACTCAATCCCTATTGGCAAGCATAGTCTATGTGTGCTCACATCTTGGAGATAAAGTCACATATTGACAAGCCGGGAGAGTTGGGTGTCAAAGTCCCGTGAAAGTTGGATGTTCAATCACTTTCTTAGTAACATAGTGAGTCTCTTTGGGACTACTATGATACGGACTATGACATGACCCTTAATGATGTTATCTATTTGCTTGGTGTTGTGGAATCAGCAATGATTTGGAACACCAGTAAAGCAAATTTGATTAAAAGAACAACTTCCCAAATCTTAAATGGACATTGACAATGGTAGCATTGGATATCTAGAAAAGGATTTCTCTTCCCAATGGAAAGGGATCGGTTATAGTCAACTCGGTTGACCAAATAGTAAAGAGAAATGCAAATTCTGAGATAGTCTCATGTGCCATTACCAAAGGGTCCATGTGTTTTGTTGCCAAAGGAAGGGGCATTGGTTGCGAAGCTGCCCTATTCACCTGAAAGGTCATAAGGTTGATCAAGTCAAGAGGTTTGACTCTACTTCGGGTAAAGTCCACTGTCTAACTCTATTAAGTTCCTATTTGGAGATTCTTATTACATAATGTGAATGGGTCACATGCTGATGTTTTTAAGAATCAAAGAAAAGATAGGAAACTTAAAGTAAGTATATGTTGATTCTGATTGCGAAGGTGGGGTTCGATCGCATGGTTCGGTAATCTGAATTTTGAGCTGTTGCTTAAGAGTTATAATATATTGCTTATGAATAGATAACAACAAGGTTTTCATGTGGATTGTAAGGATAAGTTTTTCCGCAAAGTTTTAAAATAAAAGAAAAAAAGGGTTTTAATTTTATTTATTTTAAAAATATCCTTACAATGGCATCTGTGGAAAATTGTTGCTTATATGTTTCCAGTAATAGCAATATTGGAAAGTGGATTTGATTCTTTCATTTGTGGTAGTGTCTGAATTTACCAAATGAAGAAAGTTTTTCATCACCCAAGTTTCAATTGGACAGAAACTTGGAATCATACAAGTTGTATTGTATGATGAATGAGAATTTTCATATTTGAAAATTAAGACTAATTCTTTGATCACGTGTATATGTGAGTCAATTGAAGGACTAAGGAATTAGGTACACTGGGTGTGCGCTGGTCAAGGTCCACCACAAAGATTGAGTTGTCATGATTTACTAAAGATTAGTAAATATGATTATACTTATGAGGCTAAGTATAATTCTGTAACATTGGAAAGGTTACAATGTATCACAGAACAAATGAGAAGAATCAAATTAGGCAGAAAGATAAAAGTTTCTCAAATCTGAAAGGATGGGAGAGTACTTTAGTATCGTATTTCATGATCATCTTAATGATTATGAAACCATATCACAAATTCATACTCTAAAGACGTCTTAGTGCATTGTTATGGCTAAGAAGAGAGGTCATGAATTGTTGGATTGGTTAAAATCAAGAAGATGAGTCATACTTCGTTCCAAAACAATTCTTAGAGTCATACTCCAAGATTGTAACTTTGAGTGACATAAAGGAAGATTTATTAACACTAGTCAAATGTAAGAGTAAAATGTTTTCTACTCTTGTACATTTGAGATTGGTAAGTTGTGATGTCTTGGATGAGACAAAGACCAACTAAGACCAATTGTGTGAAGTGTTAGTCTTGATAAGAATCCGCATTGTCCCTTGAATATTTGTTTTGTCAAGGAATGGTTCTTGACTGGGGAAACTTATATGTCAAGGGGACAGTGGGAGCCTTAAAGATCCTGAAAGAGTTTCAAGATTTAATCAAGAGTAAAACCTGTAATTTATCACTAGCACACGGCTTAAGGTTTGCAATCTATCGTGTTAACATAATTCTTATTTCTGTACCTACTTCAAATAAGTTGAATTTGCATGTGAGTTATCAGAGTTCAACTTGGAAGCATTGGTGGGCCTTGTGCTACCAAGGTGACAAGAAACTAAAATTGAACAAGTTTAATCCATGTAAGGCTGAATTTGTCACTAATCTTATCTTGTGATTATGGTTTTGACAAATTCATATGGATAGGAACTCATACACTATAAAATCTAAGTGTCATAAGGTTTCTATCTGATTCATGAAAATGATGGTGAGGAAACGCTTTCACTAAGTAGATTTTACACAGATATCAATTGTGTTATTTGCATTTTCAAAAGTCGTTAGTGGAGCGCGTGTGGTTAACCGGCACACTAACATGGACTTGTGAGAAATGGAAAAGGTCTAAGAAATTGAGACTATGATTACGGCATCCCTTTTCATAGTTCTTGAAATTGCTTAGACACACATGTGAGCTATCTAAGAAAGGGTGTATGAATCTAAATTTCAGAAGTCTAGCAGATTTCTGGAAATATGTCAGAGCTAGTGGGAGCATAAGTGTTATGCTAATAATCATCATGTTAGTGGGAGCATGATTATTACGTTTAGTGTTGCAAGTTAGCAATGTTAATTATAGAAAACAAAGTTCCAATTCGTGAAGTTGCAGGGATTGAAAAGTTGTTTTGCTATAATTAAGGGAGAGGAAATTATACTTTATTTCAATTCTAAAGCTTAGATTGAGATTTTAATCATCTTTAGTCAAGGACATATATATGAATTTTATGTCTGAATGGTTCGACTTAAGGGAATTCTATATATATTGCGTTTTCAAAATTCGATTATGATTACGGCATCCCTCTTCATAGTTAAATTTTAAAAACATGGCAAATAAAAAAATATTGTAGCAAAAGACTGGTCTAGTATCATGTCTTTATGTCAAACATCATGAATCGTGTCCCATATGCTTCGGATATAGGATCGATTGCATGTGCTATAATATTCATCTTTTCTAAATTTTCCAAATGCTTAAGGCATTGAGAAGGGAAAAGTCTAGAACTGGATATGACTAAAGTGATTAAGCAATTGTCGAGGACAAATCTGAGGTTCGCCAAAGATTGGTTGTTCAGGGAAAGTTGGAAGTATGATGTGAGTTGTCAGAAAGGACCGTATTGACATGTTCTGAAAAGAAGTAACTCTTGTTCGGAAGTGATAGTCAAAATGGGACTATGGAAATGTCTCCATAGGTGGAAGAAGTTATTCAATCTATATAAGATTAGAAAACCTTAATGCAAGAAGGATGTTCAAAGCAATGTACTTTGAATATGAGACTTCCGTTCCATAGAGGTTGACCTTCTTTGGAATACTCTGTAATGACTGGTGACAAGGTTTTGGTGACTTTGTGCATAATCATTACTAGAGGAACATTGCATAAAAGTTTAAAAATCTAACAGATTTTTTGGTAAATGATAGGAATCGGGGATTCTCACATTTACAATAAGGATTTGGGATTGTGAAATGAGTATCAATGGAATCATGTTCAATTGATCTACATCACAATGTAAGGATCATAGACAAACATAGTGTGCATACTTGGAGTATGGCATAACTATTGTTTAGAAAACAAAGTGTACATGCTAGGAGCATGGGACGACTGTTGTTTTTTATTCAAGTCTTAAGTTGATTGTTTGAAACATTATACAATGAATAATGTGTAATCAATATGGTGATAAATAAAAGGTGGTTCTATTTATATTCAAAAGGGTTCTGAGACCATATTGGATTCGATTATTATTGTGTTTCACTTTGCATGTTTTGACTTCTAGAATAGCTAGGTTATTCTTTCCGAATGACTAAGTTATTTAAACACTCCACAGTCGTTCATATGTTGGAAGTAGGTATGAATCAAGACTGTCATGAATCGAGTTTGTAGATGGCTAAATGGGCTTAGTCATAGCAATGGTTGCTACAACATTCATGAGTGCTCATAAGTTATGAGTATTGGATTAAACCCACGCTCACTTGTATCACTTCATGGAATTTATCTCGAGTGAGCGTGAGACGGTAATATCACATAAATCTTCAAACCTAGAGATATGAGTTGTTACCTATGAGTTGGTTGTGCATTGATTGCACGTAAACGCATCAGTAACTTGATGTTATAAAACGTGCCTTTGTGTACAATTCAACAATAGTAGAACAAGCATATGAGTCAAAGTTTATCTGTTCCTTCTAGAAATAGAAGCGATATCTGGGCCCCTCGATGATTTTGTTGTGACCTATGTACCGGCCGGTCAGAACTAAATTGATGTGTTCGATTAAGTTCTTTGTCAAACAAATCGGAAATCGGGAAACAAACTGCTGGACAATAAGTACGACGTTGTTCCATGTATTTGTCCGGCTGATATCATGAGAACAGAGGATTATATGATCACTTATCTAAAATGGCACTTCATAGTTCAACAGAGTTTTCGAGAGCTACGATTGCTGGTTGGTTCCTGAAGTAACATACGCAAATATAGTTATTAGATTTATCCAAGTTGGAGTCTGTTGGATAAGGTGTCTAAGTCCATAACTTATTTGGTATATACTTGACCCGACCCGGCATGGTCCATTTGGGTTGCATTTCATCCAAACTATTTATGGATAATTTTATGAGAGTTATACATATATGATTATTAATATATTATAAGTTATAATATAGTAATATGAAGTCATGTTATTTAATTAGTCTTAGTCTTAAATTAATTATGAATTAATTTAGAGATTAAAAGGAATACTAATTAGATTATGGGCTATTGGTTTTATATGGTGTAGGCTAACACTCATTTGTTAATGGGCTAGGCTTATATGGAAGTCCATGGATGATCCATGGAGCTTTTAACCCATGGATCCTTGGAAAAGGAAAGGTCATGGGTTATTAGGGTTTCACCCTAATCATGCACACTATATAAGCATGCTTATGTTGCATGAAATAGCCACTAGTGACACTAGTGTGTGTGCTTTGTGTGTGGCCGAAAGTTACAAGTGTGTGTACACTCTCTCAAAGTTTTCCAAGAGTTTGTGGTGATTTGTGATTCCATTTGAGTCATTCACACTATTGGTGCTTGGCCCTCAAACTCCTTAGGAATTGAACTCATCATCAAAAGGTATGTAATCTCATCTAATTCTTTTATGTTTAAAAGTACCCCATGCCATGTTAGATAGGTTATGAACCTTGGAAAATTATTATTTTGCATGTATTTAGACAAACATAGATCCAAGGTTTATTAGGGTTGCATGCACACTTAGGAAGTGTTAGATTGCTCAAAACCCAACAGTAACTTCATGACATCTCTTGTCACTTTGGCATATCATGTCCTTTTTCAGGAGTTCGATTCCTTTGTAAGGAGATTCATTCATTTCTCAGATGATCTATTCCATTATTACATGCTATATGGATCTCAAGTGCTCCATTGAGTTCCAAGTGCTCCATTGAACTCAAATGTTTCATGTGAATGCTCCAAATGCTCAAGTTACATTTAATACGTTTGTTATTAAAAGTGACATATTTTGTTCAAAAACACTATTAAAATGATATGTGATCATGTCCACTCAAAAAACAATATCAAAGTTGTAACAGTCGACTATGGTAAGTTTCGCATTTAACCCTTGTTAATCAAAAACTTTGCATTTTGGTCCTTAAGCTACTACGCGGGGCGTACTATGTGGTACGCTTAGTGTACTAGCCTGACATCATGATCACGGATCCTATCCACGTATGTTGGGCGTACATGGAATATGCATGGTGTACGTGAGCTTGAGTGAAACACTAATTTTTAGGGTTTGCACCATATTTAAACCTTATGATAGCCTCATTTTGTCATGTTTAGCTAGCCTCCACCTTCCTTTGTCCTGAAATCGAAACCATAGTGTGGTTTTGAGAGTTTTGAGACTTAAAGAGTGTTTGTTGGTGGTTTGTAAAGGAGAAGAAGAAGAAGAAGAAGAAGAAGAAGACAATTTGCAGTGGTGTCTTGAGCTTGAAGATCTGGGGATAACTCATCATTTGCAAGCTTTTGATGTGAAAATATCACACCTTTATGATACATGATGCTAGATCTAGTTATGTTGTTATTGTAACGACCCGTTTCCGGTATGATGATTCCTTGGTATTTATTTTGAAGTTTTGTTAAAGGGACTCGGCGAGTTCATAGCCTGACTCGCCGAGTAGGGGCGGGATTTCGAGCACGTGTTAGTTGGCGACTCGGCGAGTCCATATTTTGGACTCGGCGAGTCTGTCCGTCTGGGAGAAACCCTAAATCCCCGGGTTGCCCACTATTTAAGCCACCTTATAGCCCCCAACCTCGCCTCCTTCACCCTCAAAAGCTGTGAGAAAACCCTAATTCGTTCTTGAGTGATTTTAAGTGATTTTGTGTACATTTGTGAAGGCTTGAAGAAGGAGAAGAAGAAAGGAGCAAGGAGAAGAGTTGTAGAGCAGAGATTCAAGGGAAAAGCAAGAGCTCTTTGAGGTATTCTTCAGATTTCCTTCCCTTTTATGTTTTTAAAACCCTTTCTAGATCTTGTTAATGCCTTTCTCAAGCCTTATGTTGTTATGGAAGCTCTATTATGCCGAGATATCCTTAGATCTGTTCATTTAGGAGTTGTAGAACTCAGATCTACTGCCTTTATGGAGCTATTTTGCATATTAACCCTAGATCTACCCCTTTTAAGCATCTTTTAGCCTTTATTCCCTTGTTCATGTGTTTGTACACGTAAAGTTGGAAACTTTACGTGGTAAATCAGCTTATTGGACTCAGATCTATCATTTGTATGTATTGGATTCGAGCAGAATCGAGTGGGGAATAGTTGCATGGCGGTGACTCGGCGAGTCGAGTCGCGAGTCCCCGATTTCTTCCTTTTGCGCGGTGTCGAGTGGGACCAGTGAGTAGTGGAGTGGACTCAGCGAGTTTGAGGGTAGACTCAGTAATGGAGGGACTCGGCGAGTTGTTCATACAACTCGGCGAGTCCAAGGCAATCTCCTTAGACTCAAGAACAACTCGTCGAGTTGTTCATATGACTCGGCGAGTCGGATGAAGATTGTCTGAGTTCTTGGATCGAGAGGGTACTCGTCGAGTCGATGCCATACTCGACGAGTAGCAGCGAGTAGGGTCGAGGAGTGAGAATAGGGACTCGGTGAGTTGGCGGCCCAACTCGGCGAGTCAGGTCAACTGAGAGTTGACTTTGACCGAGAGTTGACTTTGACCGAGAGTTGACCTTGACCGAGAGTTGACTTTGACCAAGGGTAAAAGAGTCATTTTACCCAGTTCAGTGTTTAGTATTTGATTGAGTGTGTTTATGAACTTGTAGCCGGGGAGATACCGGAGCAGTAGCAGTTAGCTTCCAGAGCCATACACTCAGCAGCCAGTTCACGAGGTGAGTTTCCTTTCAGTAGGAGCGGGTCTACGGCCACAATGCCGGCCCGTGTAATTACCAGTAGTTCCGGACTTTGGTCTGATGCAGTAGTTAGAGTGCTTGATGTCTTTGTGATACAAGCATGTTTGTGTTATGTGTTCCGGACTCTGTTCCGATGCAGTATGCAGTTTATGTGTTTATAATAGTTGTTATGTTTTATGCTATGCCATGATCAGTCAGTTCCGGACTTCGGTCCGATGCAGTCAGTTCCGGACTTCGGTCCGATGCAGTCAGTTCCGGACTTCGGTCCGATGCAGTTAGTTTCGGACTCTGGTCCGATGCAGGGGACAAGGTCCCAGACAGTTCCGGACTTCGGTCCGATGCAGCTAGTTCCAGACTTTGGTCTGATGCAGTGGGAAAGGCCCAGTATGTGCTTTATATATGTATTGTATGGTATGTGGTAGTTTGGGGGAGCTCACTAAGCTTTGTGCTTACAGTTTCAGTTTTGGTTTCAGGTACTTCCGCAAGCAGAGGGAAGAGCTCGGGATGATGGCATCGCACACACCATAGCTTCAGCTTTTATCCTGGGAGTTGATTTAATTTCTTTGATTTTGATATGACATAGATATGATACAGTTTTTCCGCATAGTGCTTTTATCATGTTTGGGATACATCACGTATGGTTTTATGATATGACACTCAGATTATAGTTTTTGGTTATATTGAAAAATGAAATTTTTGGGTCGTATTTTTGGGTTGTTACAAGTTGGTATCAGAGCCCTGGTTTGAGGGATTCGGATACACTTCCGGGTGTATCTGAACTCAAACTAAGGGGAAATAAAAAGATTTTTAAAAAGGAAAATGTTTTCTAAAAGAATTTTGAAAGCACTTTGAAAGAAAGAAATTTTTAAACAAGATAAGGGTGTGGTGCATGTGATCAGCTGAGCTCAAGTAAGTACTCCCAAATTACCAATACAAGTTTTATTATTAAGATTAATTGTTCTAGTTTCAGTAGAACAACATGCTAGTATAGGACTAAGGATCTAGGAGGATGCCTTATGTGCCTGCTATATGTGTTACAGCTTTATGAGAATTGCATGTTAGTATTGAGTAGACAGCAGTAGGATAGCCTGTATAGGTTATGCCTGATAATATGAGCTTAGCATTGTATGCTAGTACAGTTTCTCGTTATGAGAATAGTTTTGCCTGAGTATGTTTCCTGTATCCGAATGTTGCTTGCTTCGTGCTATGTGGGGTTCTGAGTGATGGGAGTTAGCCATTAGGTGAACACGTCACACCACATGTGATCAGGGTTGAATAATCCCAGAGTGCTGGAACTGGCCCTATTGCGCAGCTCTTGTTTGAGTCCAACCGTTATAGGGTCGGGTCTTTTACTTGAAGGATTATCTGATCCTCGTCACATGTGATGGTGTTCAGGTGGTGGCTAATTAGCATTATAAGGATACCTTCAGCAGTTGAGGACTAGTTGAGTTGAGTCTGAGGTTTCCCTAGGGAAAGCCTAGGATGAGAGTAGCAGAGATCAGTAGTAGTAGAAGTGACTTGGTGGAGTCAAGGCAGTTCTTGAAGAAAGTATGGATATATGTGGAAGGTAGTATGGGCCCGTACTACTGAAAGCAGAGGATCCGTACTCGAATCAAGAAAGGCTGAGACAAGACCAGGGAGCTAGTTGTAGTATCAATGATCCCTTGTGATATTTCAGTTTCTGATGTAGTTGTGATGTGTTTCAGAATGGTGGTTTTGCGTTCGAGACCAGCAGCCGACAGTGGAGGTGCCGGGGAGGGATCAGGTTCAGGCTCGGGGGATGAGCGCATGGATGAGCAGACCCGAGAGTTTCTTTCTTCGGAGATTACGCACATCATTATAGAGCAGACTCCTGTGATCTTCGGTTCGATCAAGGAGGGGATTCTAGAGCTGATGGATGAGAGATTGGGCAACTTCCGTGCCGAGATGGCGGCCATGATGGGGTCGCGCACCCTTACTTTCAGGGAGTTCAGGGCATGTGGAGCTCCGAACTATCATGGGGCGCGAGACCCCATAGCGAGTACCAGATGGTTGGCGGATGTGGCCAACGCTTTCCGCACTAGCAGATGTCCCGAGGAGGACAAGGTCAGATTGGCGTCCTGTCTTCTGAAGGACAGGGCACGAGATTGGTGGGAGGAGGTCGGACATGCCATTGGGGATGATGCAGCATTGGACGCCATGACTTGGGCTGATTTCTCTACCAGGTTCAGGGCGGAGTTTGCACCGGTCATTGAGGTGCAGCAGTTAGCTAGGGAGTTTCAGGACCTCACCCAGACTACAGAGACAGTGGCGGAGATCACCGCCAAGTTCAGGGAGAGGGCTCTTCTCGTTCCTCAGTACGTAGCTGATGAGGAAATGAAGAAGGCCCGTTATCATGAGATGTTGCGGAGCGATATCCGCCAGTTTGTGAGCCGGTCCAGCTGTAAAACGCTGGAAGATATGATTGCTAGGGCTCGGGAGAGGGAGATTGATCTCGAGATGGAGAAGAAGAGGAAACCGGAGGCGGTTTCGGGTACGGGCGGTTCGGGCAAAAAGCCCAAGGTTTCAGATCACAGATTTAGGAGTCAGCAGAGCCACGGTCGATGTGGCAAGTGTGGGAGATTGCACGAGGGAGCGTGCAAAGCAGGGAGTTCCGGCTGCTACAAGTGCGGTCGGATTGGGAATTTGAGTAGGGATTATACGGCCCCTGCTACTGCTGTTGCAGCATCAGATCTGATTTTCTTTCAGTGCAATCAGAGGGGACATAAAAAGTCCCAGTGTCCGGGTTTAGCTGCAGCAGGGAAGGTGGCTGCACCTGCCCCTGCTACCTTGAGGATTACAGATGGCCGGCAGGGCCGAGCTGATGCGCCAGTGGCGAAGAGTAGGGCGTTTCAGATGACAGCAGAGGAGGCACGAGCGACTCCTGATGTGGTGACGGGTATGTATCTTCCCTTTATCTCTTTATTATTATTGATTGAATATTGCTTATGATTGTATGTTTTATTCAGGGTCGTTCTCTGTGAACGGCATTTCTGCTATGGTATTATTCGATTCGGGGGCTACCCGATCATTCGTATCGCTTGCGTTTAGCAAGAGATTTAGTAGAGCTCCAGGGGAGCTGGATTGTCCATTAGAGGTTGAGATAGCAGATGATAGGACCGTGAGGGTCGGCAGAGTGCATAGAGGGTGTTCTCTTCAGTTATTTGATGAGCAGTTTTCAGTGGATCTGGTACCTATTCCCCTGCGAGGGAATAAGGTTATTGTGGGCATGGATTGGCTAAGCCCCAATGGGGCGGTGATTGATTGTGAGCTTCAGCTAGTGAGGGTTCGCACTCCCAGTGGGGGAGAGTTAGTGATTCAGGGCGAGAGGCCACAGCGAGGACCGGCCTTTTGTTCCGCCGCAAGGGCGAGGCGCTATGTTCAGCAGGGTTGCGCCGGTTTTGTAGCTTACGTCTTGGATACCCGGGAGAAGGGCAAGATGACAGTTGATGATGTTCCTATTTTTCGAGACTACCCGGACGTGTTTCCCGAGGATTTGCCAGGGATACCTCCTGAGAGACAGGTTGAGTTCAGGATCGACCTAATTCCTGGTGCAGCTCCGATAGCCAAGGCACCGTATCGACTAGCTCCCCCTGAGATGCAGGAGTTGTCTACACAGCTGCATGAGCTGTTAGACAAGGGTTTCATTCGGCCGAGCAGTTCGCCTTGGGGAGCGTCGATCCTGTTTGTGAGGAAGAAGGATGGGTCGCATCGTATGTGTATAGATTATCGGGAGTTGAATAAGGTAACGGTGAAGAACCGTTACCCACTTCCGAGGATAGATGATTTGTTTGATCAGCTTCAGGGAGCGTCTTGGTTCTCCAAGATCGATCTACGCTCCGGTTATCATCAGATGAGGGTTAGAGATGAGGATGTACAGAAGACTGCTTTCAGGACCAGGTATGGTCATTATGAGTTTGTGGTGATGCCATTTGGGCTCACCAATGCTCCAGCCGCGTTCATGGATCTCATGAACCGCGTGTGCAGGCCGATGCTGGATCGGTTAGTGATAGTATTCATCGATGATATCTTGGTATATTCCAAGACGCAGGAGCAGCATGAGGAGCACCTGCGGGAGGTGCTGGAGGTTTTGAGGAGGGAGAGACTTTTCGCAAAGTTCTCCAAATGTGAGTTCTGGTTGCGCGAGGTGCAGTTTCTTGGTCACCTCGTCAACCAGAAGGGTATTTTGGTGGATCCGGCCAAGATAGAGACCGTGATGCAGTGGGAGGTCCCGAAGTCTCCATCTGAGATTCGGAGCTTCCTAGGGTTGGCAGGGTATTATCGGAGATTTATTCAGGACTTCTCCAAGATAGCAGTGCCACTCACCCGACTGACCAAGAAGTCGGTGGTATTTCGTTGGGGGCCTGAGCAGCAGGCAGCGTTCGAGACCCTCAGACAGAGATTGTGCGAGGCTCCGATCCTTACCTTGCCAGAGGGAGTAGAGGACTTCGTAGTCTACTGTGATGCCTCGATCACAGGTATGGGAGCAGTATTGATGCAGCGAGGCCATGTGATAGCCTATGCCTCGAGACAGTTGAAGCCTCACGAGGCTAATTATCCTACCCATGATTTGGAACTGGGGGCGGTTGTGTTTGCCCTCAAGATTTGGAGGCATTACCTTTATGGGGTCCGTTGTACTATTTACACGGATCACAAGAGTTTGAGGTACCTTATGGATCAGCCGAGTCTGAACATGAGGCAGAGGAGGTGGTTGGATGTGCTAAAGGATTATGATTGTGAGATCCTTTACCACCCAGGGAAGGCCAACGTGGTGGCCGATGCCCTAAGCCGCAAAGTGTCGGCGGCCCCTATCAGAGATCTGTGTTTGAGAATGACAGTGATCACTCCGTTGTTGGAGTGGATCAAGGAGGCTCAGGTGGAGGGCCTCAAGGAGGAGAGACAGAAGTGTGAGAGGATCGTGGGCCGAGTAGCCTCGTTTGATTATGATAGTCGGGGATTGCTGACGCTTCACGGGAGGGTATGGGTACCGTACTGGGGTGGAGTACGGCAAGTGTTGATGGATGAGGCTCATAAGTCTCGGTTTTCTATTCACCCAGGGGCGACGAAGATGTATCGAGATCTTCGACCTGATTATTGGTGGCCCTGCATGAAGCGGGACGTCGCCTGGTACGTTAAGAGATGCCTGACCTGCCGGAAGGTCAAGGCGGAGCACCAGAGACCTCACGGCAAGATGCAGCCGTTAGACATTCCCGTGTGGAAATGGGAGGACATCACCATGGATTTTGTCACCAAGCTCCCCAGGACCGCACGAGGAGTGGATTCGATATGGGTAGTAGTGGATCGGTTGACGAAGAGTGCCCATTTTATCCCGATCCAGGAGAGTATATCGGCGGAGAAGTTAGCCGATATCTATGTGCGAGAGATTGTGGCACGTCATGGAGTGCCGGTATCGGTGGTGTCAGACCGAGATGTCCGTTTCACATCCAGATTCTGGAAGCGGTTTCACGACGAGATGGGTACTCGTCTCCATTTCAGCACCGCTTTCCACCCTCAGACGGACGGGCAGAGCGAGAGGACGATTCAGACTCTCGAGGACATGCTTAGGGCATGTGTTCTAGATTTCGGTGGCAGTTGGGATACGTATCTTCCGTTAGCGGAATTCTCGTATAACAACAGTTATCATGCGAGCATTGACCGACCTCCTTTTGAGATGTTGTATGGGAGGAAGTGTAAGACCCCGATTTGTTGGGGCGAGGTCGGTCAGCGAGTCATCGGGAGCACAGAAGTGGTGCTCAAGACGACTGAGTTGATCCAGCAGGTCCGTAGCAGACTGCAGACTGCGCAGAGTCGGCAGAGGAGCTACGCCGACAGGAGGCGTTCGGACTTGGAGTTCCAGGTGGGAGATATGGTCCTTCTGAAGGTCTCACCTTGGAAGGGTGTCATCAGATTCCGGAAGAGGGGCAAGTTGGGCGCCAGATTTATTGGTCCTTTCAGGGTTTTGGCTCGGGTGGGTCGGGTTGCTTATCGGTTAGATCTTCCTGAGGAGCTTAGTCAGATCCACAACACTTTCCATGTGTCTCAGTTGAGGAAGTGTTTGGTTGATGAATCGGCAGTCGTTCCCCTAGAGGATATTCAGGTTGATAGCAGCCTGAATTATATTGAGAGGTCGGTCGCGATTCTAGACCGGAAGACCAAGACCTTGAGGAACAAGGAAATTCAGTTAGTAAAGGTGCAATGGCAGCACCGGAAGGGATCGGAATGGACGTGGGAGGCTGAGGAGGAGATGAGAGAGAACTACCCAGAGATATTTGCAGATTCAGCCATAGCAGACTTCGAGGACGAAGTCTGAGATAAGTGGGGGAGAATTGTAACGACCCGTTTCCGGTATGATGATTCCTTGGTATTTATTTTGAAGTTTTGTTAAAGGGACTCGGCGAGTTCATAGCCTGACTCGCCGAGTAGGGGCGGGATTTCGAGCACGTGTTAGTTGGCAACTCGGCGAGTCTGTCCGTCTGGGAGAAACCCTAAATCCCCGGGTTGCCCACTATTTAAGCCACCTTATAGCCCCCAACCTCGCCTCCTTCACCCTCAAAAGCTGTGAGAAAACCCTAATTCGTTCTTGAGTGATTTTAAGTGATTTTGTGTACATTTGTGAAGGCTTGAAGAAGGAGAAGAAGAAAGGAGCAAAGAGAAGAGTTGTAGAGCAGAGATTCAAGGGAAAAGCAAGAGCTCTTTGAGGTATTCTTCAGATTTCCTTCCCTTTTATGTTTTTAAAACCCTTTCTAGATCTTGTTAATGCCTTTCTCAAGCCTTATGTTGTTATGGAAGCTCTATTATGCCGAGATATCCTTAGATCTGTTCATTTAGGAGTTGTAGAACCCAGATCTACTGCCTTTATGGAGCTATTTTGCATATTAACCCTAGATCTACCCCTTTTAAGCATCTTTTAGCCTTTATTCCCTTGTTCATGTGTTTGTACACGTAAAGTTGGAAACTTTACGTGGTAAATCAGCTTATTGGACTCAGATCTATCATTTGTATGTATTGGATTCGAGCAGAATCGAGTGTGGAATAGTTGCATGGCGGTGACTCGGCGAGTCGGAAGAACGACTCGGCGAGTCGAGTCGCGAGTCCCCGATTTCTTCCTTTTGCGCGGTGTCGAGTGGGACCAGTGAGTAGTGGAGTGGACTCAGCGAGTTTGAGGGTAGACTCAGTAATGGAGGGACTCGGCGAGTTGTTCATACAACTCGGCGAGTCCAAGGCAATCTCCTTAGACTCAAGAACAACTCGTCGAGTTGTTCATATGACTCGGCGAGTCGGATGAAGATTGTCTGAGTTCTTGGATCGAGAGGGTACTCGTCGAGTCGATGCCATACTCGACGAGTAGCAGCGAGTAGGGTCGAGGAGTGAGAATAGGGACTCGGCGAGTTGGCGGCCCAACTCGGCGAGTCAGGTCAACTGAGAGTTGACTTTGACCGAGAGTTGACCTTGACCGAGAGTTGACTTTGACCAAGGGTAAAAGAGTCATTTTACCCAGTTCAGTGTTTAGTATTTGATTGAGTGTGTTTATGAACTTGTAGCCGGGGAGATACCGGAGCAGTAGCAGTTAGGTTCCAGAGCCATACACTCAGCAGCCAGTTCACGAGGTGAGTTTCCTTTCAGTATGAGCGGGTCTACGGCCACAATGCCGGCCCGTGTAATTATCAGTAGTTCCGGACTTTGGTCTGATGCAGTAGTTAGAGTGCTTGATGTCTTTGTGATACAAGCATGTTTGTGTTATGTGTTCCGGACTCTGTTCCGATGCAGTATGCAGTTTATGTGTTTATAATAGTTGTTATGTTTTATGCTATGCCATGATCAGTCAGTTCCGGACTTCGGTCCGATGCAGTCAGTTCCGGACTTCGGTCCGATGCAGTCAGTTCCGGACTTCGGTCCGATGCAGTTAGTTTCGGACTCTGGTCCGATGCAGGGGACAAGGTCCCAGACAGTTCCGGACTTCGGTCCGATGCAGCTAGTTCCAGACTTTGGTCTGATGCAGTGGGCAAGGCCCAGTATGTGCTTTATATATGTATTGTATGGTATGTGGTAGTTTGGGGGAGCTCACTAAGCTTCGTGCTTACAGTTTCAGTTTTGGTTTCAGGTACTTCCGCAAGCAGAGGGAAGAGCTCGGGATGATGGCATCGCACACACCATAGCTTCAGCTTTTATCCTGGGAGTTGATTTAATTTCTTTGATTTTGGTATGACATAGATATGATACAGTTTTTCCGCATAGTGCTTTTATCATGTTTGGGATACATCACGTATGGTTTTATGATATGACACTCAGATTATAGTTTTTGGTTATATTGAAAAATGAAATTTTTGGGTCGTATTTTTGGGTTGTTACAGTTATTTTATGCATTTTGAGTCCTTGGAGTGATTGATGAGCTTCTTGACTCACTCCAGAAGTATTGGTGTTAGATCTAGGCTTCTTTTGGTCCCCTTGTTCATAAAAATGCAAGCTTTATGGTGTATCTTGAACCATGCATGTGTTAAGACCTTTGTTAAGCTATATTTGAGCTCTTGAGCCCCATTAAGCCACACATATGTGTAAAGTTGCCAACCTTACGTGATAAGTTGTCTTATAGAATCAGATCTAAGAGTTTGGCTTGAAGTCTCAATGGATTAAGTGCTTAATGAAGTAGGTTGGATAACCGAGGAGTACGTTGGGCATACCAAGCTGGTATGATGCGAGTACTGGCCCTAAAGGGTGTACGCTAAGCGTACGAACTAAGTACGCCCCTACGTACTCGGTAGATGGGCTTCAGATTTGGGCTTCTCGATTGTGGGCCCATGTTTGGACCTTAGGAGATTAGAATCTTGTTTGGCCATCAGATTTCTATCTTTGGGCTGATGTTATTATATTGGGTTCTTTTGGTTGAAGGACCACGAAGGGATTTGGGCCTAATTTGGAAGATTAGGCCATAATTGGGATTTGGGTGACCATTTGGAATTAGGCCTTTGAGTAGTTGGTTTGGGCCTTGGTCTTGGGCCAAGTTAGGTAAAGAGTAAAATGGTCTTTTACCCTATTTTAGTCTCTTAGTTATGGGTTGGAATCCAATTATTAATTGGATGTTATTTTATGATGATAGTGCAAGGATTTTATCGGACCACCAGACAGATTTATCTGAGTGGCTTAGTAGCTTGAGGTGAGTTTCATCACTGTGTTTAGCGGGTCGAAGGCACCAATGCCGACCTATGGTTTATTATGTTAGGATGCTAGATGTTTGTGTGACTTTTGCATGTGTATGTATTGATATGTATACCGAGCGGGGTTCGATGTCGGGCGAGGCTCGATGACTGCATTGTATGCTATTGTCTTTGTGATTATCGCATGTGTTAGTATGATTATATGTTTATATGTGTACCAGACGAGGCCTAATGATTGATAGATCTGTAAAACGAGTGGGGCTCGATGCGGGGCGGGGCCCGAGGCCGGGTGGGACTCGATGTCGGGCGAGGCTTGATGAAGGGCGGGGCCCAGTATGTGTTTATTATGTATGGTATGTTGTATTTTGAGGAACTCATTAAGTTTTGTGCTTATGGTTTTTAGTTTATGTTTCAGGTACTTCTGATTAGAAATGGAAGAGTCTGGGACGACTGCAAAGCACACACCACCTCATTCCGCATTTTGTGATTTACTCTGATATTTTATGATGTAGTGATACATTTTGATCCATCTTGGTTGTATTACAATGTTTTAGATTACTCTTTTATGAATTTTAAAATAAAAATTTTGGGTCTTATTTTTGGAACGTTACAAAAGTTGTCGTTTTTGTTAAGAAAAACACTAGTAAACGACACATTTCGAAATAAAAAAACATTTTTCACGTTAATTCATTTGAGTATTAGCCGGATAATAGCAATTGATTATTGTGATTAGGAGTGAGGAAATGTTCTCACCACACATTTACTACATTATTCATGAAAAAATCGATTGGTTAGACCTTTTACTTCAAATATTTCTTACCAGCTACATATGGGCATCTAACTATTCAAAATTTATAATTACATCTAGCTCATCACAAAAAAACAAACAAAAAAAAAATTAAAAAAAAAAAAAATTCTAGAACGAGTTTAAAGCTAAAACACATAAATTTATAAAATTTATTTACAAGTTTTACCAGATTGAAATATGATACTTTTCCAGTGACTTAAAGAACAGAATATTGTAAAATAGAATGAAGAATAAATTATATTACGGAAATTCAGTTGGAATACACTTGGTTGATGAATAATTAGAGTAATAGTAGTGTATGTCTTTTTCAAAATTTAATCATTTTGGATTGAATTTCTTAGACATGAGGATAGCTTGATAAATTGAATTTATTGTATGATTCTGTTAGTAAGGATTAACATATGTATTTTTTTTTTTTTGTAATGGCAAAAATGATCCTTGATTTGAAAGATAACATAGTTTTGATTTTTTTTTTTTAATTTTTATAATTTGTTTCATGTGTTTTTATTTATTGTTTTTATTTATTACATACAATTAATCATGAAAATAATAATAATATACGGCATAGAAAAAAGTAATTCCACCTTCTCATATCATATACTTTTCTTATATGTTGATACATCATATATTGATTCTTTTATGGGTAAATGGTGTACGTTTCGAATCAAATATATCATTTTAAATCTTTAATAGTGTTTTTTAGACAAAATATGTTATTTTATTAATTGTAAATTGTATATAAAAAATATCAAATGTTTACACAAAGTATAGTTTTTATCCTTTCAAGTTATTAAAATAACGTCTAAATTAACTTGTATTTAAATGTAAATAATTTGTCCATTGTTAGGCAACCCTGTCAACTTAACCCAAACTGGCTAGACAATCTATATTGATTCTATCATTAAGACAAAATTTAGTCAACTGCTTACTCGACATGGCAACTTAAGTGTAGTAGTCTTAAACATCATCAATGTTCAATCCTAACAATCTCCCTACATAGATGATGTCAAAACTAACTATAAAATCTACAAAATAAAGATTACTATATTAATGTCTCTTAATAGAGATCTTTTTTTATATTTCAAATTTTCTTATTACATTAAGAGCAAAAGAAAAATACATTAAAAACATATTTTAACCAAAACTGTTCAAGGTCTTGATACTCTTGTACATAATATTTTAATAAAAAATCAAAATATAAGTTTTGATCATATCACAACAACTAAAAGCCCATATATCTTGTCTATAACATGTCAAATCATGGTTCTAAAAAACGTGTCATAGCGCACCTTAAGGCGTGTCATGGCACGAAGCGTGGTGTAACCGTTACGAAAACGGCTAAATCGGGTTTGATAAGTGTGACACCTAAATAACATGTCAATGCGCGCCTTATCACATTATGGCACAAGTTTTTTCAAGGCGCGTTTTGTTTTTGTTTTTTTAATTTGACCTAAAATAATTGAGTTTTTGTTAACTTTGTATATTAAATATTAATATAACACTTCTAAAAACTTGATATATTTGATAAAATTCAATAATTATATGATTTATCTTATTTAATGTATATAAAATAGTCATGTCTTGAAAAAATGTCATGGCGAGCCAAGGCTCGCTGTCACACCCCCAAACCAGAATGGTGAAAACGTTCGGGGGCGTAGGACGTCATGTTCAATATCATAACAATGCATAATAGTAAAACAAGCAACAATATCATCCATTGCATTAATAATATAATTAATACAAGTATGTTCTGAATGTATTTGCAAGACACCAAATTATATATATATATATATATATATATATATATATATATATATATATATATATATATATATATATATATCAAAAATAAAAGATGAGTCTGAAAGTGCTCCATCTTCTCAAAACTTGGTCATCTGTACCTGTCTACTGGTGACCTGAGAATACAAGTTATTTTGAAAGCGTAGATCAGCATTTAAGTTGGTGAGTTCATAAGTATTTTTGTGTCAAATGTTTGCATTAGTTTGATAAAAATGTTTGTAAGTGTTTTGATGTAAATGTTTGTATATTTCCTAGAAAGTCCTATATTTTCTACTAAAAGTAGTCTTTTACCAAGACTCAACTGTTTTGTATGTTTGTTTATCTTTAAAATTTGATGTAATGTATGTTTGTACTTGTAATAGTATAAATGAATGTTTTCCCAAGTATATGACTATCATTACTAGAAAATAGTTTACATTATCTTTTATGTGAGAAGATCACTATATGAATGTAATGGGAAAATTAGGATGTATAGTAGTATTGTATAAAGTGACTACTGAAGTACTAACTACCTTAAAACTAATTTGTTTAATTAAGGTAAAATGTGATGAGGTTATAACCATGTTTCATTGACTGGTATAAAACACGACGTTCCAAAGACATCGAAATGGTATGACATTTGTCACTCGTAGACCTGCATGTCCCACTGCAGCTAATAGCAAGGTGTATGATGGTCAATCATGTATAGATCTATACACAAACTCACGCTCTCCCTCCAGGAGACTCTGGTTACAAAACGTGACACAACAGTATATTGTTATGCCATGAAGTAGTGACTCACGTTAATGTTATCTTGTTCTTGTATTATTATATTCCTTCTTGTTTTAGTTTATA
Organism: Lactuca sativa; assembly: GCF_002870075.4. NCBI lineage: Eukaryota > Viridiplantae > Streptophyta > Magnoliopsida > Asterales > Asteraceae > Lactuca > Lactuca sativa. The sequence continues at coordinate 19,332,580 of NC_056625.2, read as the reverse complement.
ATATGTTCATTTTTGTTCTTGTTATAGTATGTTCCTTCTTATTCTAGTTATAGTATGTTTGAACTGATTCATGTAAGTTTCATTGTTCTAGAAATAGTAAGTAGTAATCCTCTAAACCATACCTATTATAGTTTACTAGTATGATTGTTTGAATGTTACTGGTGTTTAGAAAAGACTCAATTACTTACCAAGCAACTAAGTTAAGTATAATCCTTAAAAATGGGTTTAATATTCATATATGTATTTAATAAGTATAACTATGATTTAGCCAACATTCGGACTAGTAATCCTACCCTAAGCCCACAACCAAATAAGGGACAGGAGTTAAGGTATCTAGCAATAGTCCTAAGTCCATTAAAGCATACTTATACGTAAATAGGTAAACGGATATGATTTGATATAAAAGAAGTTTATAAAAGCTTTAAAAAAAGAGTTTTCAATAAGTTTGAGTATAAGAAATCCTTTTGAATGTTGTTTTCACATGTAAATGATTAACACAATTTCATTGTGTTATACTTGTATCCCCCCCCCCCCCCCCCCCCTAAAATCATTTAAAAGTATTTAAAAGCGTAGTTGTGGGGGTATGAACTTACCTGTAGTGAGTGATTCAAATGAAAGATCGATATAGGATGCTAAGTATGCCAAGTGAAGTCTTGAGCACAAACGGATCCTATTAAGCATATAATGACACATATATGTATACAATTAGTGTATATAACAACTAATCATGTAAGGGAAACATCCTTAAGGACTAGGAAACACTTGCAATGAAGTGTTACAATCACATATGATTGATTGAAAGGAGTTCACGACCACACAAGGATGTGTTCACGGCCTTGGGAGGGTTCACGGCCATAGAACACATGATGTGTTCACGGCTCAAGCATGATCTTATGAAGGGTTTACGGCCAAAAGAGAGTTCACGGTCCTATCATGCATCTTTAAAGGGTTCACGGCTACATGAAGGGTTCACGGCCGTGAACTCTTGAAGATCTTGCATTTTGGTGCTTGTTTCATGTGAGGAACCAAGTGTTTCTAGGTATGAACAAGTAAGGGATGAGATACTTACTTTTTGGAAGCCTTTGGAGTGTTCTCGGTTGAAGAAAGTTGAGAGAGAATGGGGTGGATTCACAGATAGAATTGAATAAGTGAAGAAAATGAGCCATTTCATATATATATGGAGGATGTTCACGGTCATGAACTCCTTTTTGATTAAGTTTCCGGCTTGATTGCAACTCTAAGAACTCGAGTTAACACTTCCTAACACACAATCATTAAGTGTACTAGGCTTAAAAACTCTCAAATATACCCTTAACAAAGCAAAAAGGTAACAGAAACAAGTCTGACTTTTGATTGAATTGATTGATTTTACAAGATAGAAATTCTGGGTCGTCACACTCATAATGACTTAACTTTAACCTTGTTGTCAAACGTTATTTAGAACCTTTTGTCAAATACAACAAACCAATAAACCAAAACACTTTCTTTTTATTTTCGCTTTTACAAAACAATGGAAAAATTCCTTAAATGAAAGATAAATATACCACAATAATACGAAATAACCAAACCAGACGGGAATAAAAATCAAACTCACAAATAAGCAAGTGACTTGTAATAAACTAAATGATTAATGATACATAACTAGCTAAATGGATCTGTTTTCTAGAAGATATTTTCAAAAAACAAAAACCCAATATAGCTATGAGTCTATGACATAATCCAAGAAGGTGTGACAAAATGGTATCATCGGCCCCTTGATGCATAAAACACACAATATTTATCGCCATCTTATGATATTGCATCTTCTTGACTTCTTGTATCCAAAATATATAACCTCAATCAAAAGTAGTTATGTATTACATACACACCAATGTATTAATTACATTGTAACATTAAAAAAGAACATCTAAATCAACTAAGTACAAATTGTGGCCAATGAATCAAATCTATGCCTCTAGTGGCTGTAGCAGGCTATTAGTAGCTTCTTGTATGCCTGATTTTTCATTTTCAAGATGTTGCAGGAAATCCATGACCATGGGATCAGTCCATGGGCATCCTAAAGGAGCATCTTCACCTGCAACCCACCCTAAATGACCTCCTTTAGGTGTAACTATCAGCAAACAATTAGGGTTCATCTGAACAACATATACAACAACACCTGTTAATTAACATATGATGAACAACAAGTTTGCAACATCAACATGTTTTTTTTGTTTGTTTGTTTAATCGTACCTTTATATCTTCACGAGGTATTGCTCTATCAGGTGCTATTGGATCATTTCTTGCCTGTAAATCACACAAATCTTTTAAGTTCTTAGTATAGATCAAAGATCACATTTTTTTTCGATAAAAACGATAAAAGAAAATATCAGGATAAAAAGAAAGATTGCCTGTATGCAAAGCAAAGGTGTTTGAACGTTCTTTATGTGATCTGCGCTGCATGACTTCTGCAAATACTCATCCACTGACTTGAACCCAAACGAAACTGCATGGTGTTCAAGGGATTTAAAACGAAAAACTCATAAAGGGTAAAATGGGTAATTCAACATTTATATATGTATACTTCGAGTCAGTCCTTCATCATACTCCCGGATAGTTTCTGCATTTGCAGCCAAAGGGATATTGTAATCGCCTCCAATGTCTTCAAACAGAGGAAGATGCCTACAAAGAAAGACATAAAATCTCTAAACACATGAACACCAATTTATAAACATTCAAGAACAATAACGAAAGGATGGAACATGAAATATGAATACTTCTTTAAAATGCCACCCAAAGCCTTTCCAAGAGATCTGTTATAAATTCTGCTAAACCCTTGGCATATATCCTCATCCGACATAACCAAATTGAAAGGATTACACATGGAAACTGCACCAGAAAATCTCCTTGCACCAGACTCCTGCAATGTAAGAAGTAAGAACACACATTTTTTTTGTATTACAGTAGCTTCTTCGATCTGTAAATTCAAAGAAACAGAAATGGTAGAATGAATTTCTACCTTCCCCAAATATTGAACAAGAATGTTTGCTCCCATGGACCAACCAGTGCCGTATAAATTGGCTTTAGGGTACCTGGTAGTAATGTGTCCTACCACTTCATCAAGATCTCCCAAAAATGAAGCCGAATACATCTGCATAAGGATAAATGGGAATATAGAGTCCTTGTATAAATGGCGATAACCATTTTTCAATAGATCAAGTACTTCAAACTGTTCAAGTTCAACATAAACATAAACATGCCTGAGGTGTGGTAACAGGGCTATCAGCACAGCCACGGCTGTTGAATACCACCACGCGCCACCCTCTATTTCTTGCTCTCACCAGCATATGCCGTACATATGCATCTTGACTTCCTCCCGACAAACCAGGCTGCAAAATTAGTACTCAATGAATGGTGGGTTTGCATTTAGAAAGTTGAATTTGAAGAGGGGAAATGTGGACTGACGAGTAAGAGTAGGATAGGGGAGGTTTCCGGCAAGTTGCGGGTATCGCCGGAGACCCAATCGAGGGTGACAGTTCCGTCGTCTTGGGTCCTGAGGCACTCGCGCTTCAACTTCACATCGGGGATTTTTCGGAAGAAAGCGGCGAATATGGTCTCGAGGTGGCAGTTTGACCCGAATACCGGAAAGGAATTGTACGGACGGTCCAAATGAGTCTTGATAATTGGACAGAAGGAGTCACAAGCTCCGCCCAGAACTTCCAGCGACGGGTGATGGTCTTTGAATTGATCCGCCGTCGTTCCTGTAACAGCGACGGGAGTCGCCATGGTTGCAGGTAGTCGTCTAACGCGCGATTGCCGGAGCTTTAGAGAATTGGCGAATAGCGACTGGGTGATGAGATTTGGAGCTACTATCGCCATTATTGGAGGATTCCTAGAAATCATGTGTCCATCATAGCTCACGAAGTGACCAGACTTATCATATTATAATATACGGTATATGATAAACGTGGTACAAAATACAAACTTAAGTTATATTTGAACAGCCACATAAACCTTTTTCGTGTTTCCATAATAGATAATAGACAAAATGACTAGATTCATACCATAAAAGAATATAAGAAGACAAAATGTGTTGTAAAGAAAATATCTCATATCACTTCCTCGATGCTTTAGATTCATAACATAAATGTTTTTAATAACCAACATAAATATAATTTATATTCTTTCACAACCAATAAGAAATATAACAACACAAAATGTATCGTAAAGAAGATATATCATATCCCTTCCTCGATGTACTTTTTTTTCTCCTCTTCGGTCATAAACGCTGTAATAGGAAAGGATTTTCCAATCCCAACCGGAATCTTGAAATATATTTTGTGACTATTAGCATCTTCCATACTCATCTCAACAATAGGCACCCACATTAAGAGTTGTTTACTTTTGATCCCAGTCATTTTCTTCATCTTACATTTTTCAACGTACGCAGTCACCTCTGTATCATAACTGACACGTGTATTAGTCTGCTCAAAGAAGTGTTCGTACGGAGCCTTTAGCTTCATCCAAACAAACCCAGTCTCTCGAACCCGACCACATTCTTGGAGGTCTTTAAGTGGAAGAACGCCTCTAGGGAAACCAAGCTCCTTGAGGAGCTCGATTGAGTGACTGTAGCACTCTTCGGACCCATATACGATCTCGGCTCCGGCTCTCTGTGCTTCCATTTCCTCGAAGAAATTGGTATGAAGTTTTTTTCTTTTCTTTTGTGATGTTGTGAGCTTAGAGTTTTGGAGTGAAGAATGAAGGTTTAATATGCATATATAGTTTTGTTAGGAGAAAGGAGTAGATGAGCTACAAATGGAATCATTTTGAAACTTGAAAGGGTTGGTTCACCTAATTGGATGGATATGGCCTATTGCATCGATTTGGTTGGTCGTCTAACTGAAAAAAGAAATAATTAAAGTGGGGTGGCGTGGCTAGCTTGATTGCATCCAGTTATATATCATGTTGTAAACATTTTTATGCAGTTGACATCTATTTCTTTTAGGTAACAAAATATGTTTGTTTGTAAAGTTGAAAGAGCGAGCAATGTATGTTGAAGGAATGAGCAATTTGAAAGGACAAAAGTAATTACTATATAAAATGTTTGGTTGATAAACGTTGTTGTGGAAATTCCTAAGGAAGAAAAAAGTTTTAAACTTATTAATTATTTAAATAAAAAATATTTGACATGATGTAATATTATTAATTCAATCACATTTAGTTACTAAAAAATATTAGTAACGCAATTTTTTTTTCTAAAACGGCTTACACATATATGTGTAAGAAGGAAAATAAATAATAACAATGAGATTTAGAAATCACTATATAACAATTAAAATTCATAATAAAAGAAAGTTTGGTTAATGGGCTAACAAACTATTCGTTTTTCTTTTTTTTTTTTTTTTTTTTTTTTTTGCATTGTAAGTCGCTAAATTTTTAAATTTGGTATCGATTAACTATCAAGTTTTCATCCTCTTTTTTTTTCTCCGCCATACGTCAAAGAAGAGAAAACCGATGGGTGTGTGTTTTAAACAACATTAGGCTGCTGGAATTCATAGAATTTTTTTGGGCTCCTAAAATCAGCTTTACGGCTCATTTAAAGAAAAAGAAAGTGGGCTTTTCTGGACAGATTTGTCACTGTTATTCATGAATCCAGGTGCATCAAGGCATCAAGCAGACTTGGTAAAATCTAATATTATTTTAGATTAATTGTGTATTGTTTAAAACTATTGAACACATATATTCTTAGACACACATTAAATTTTGTAAATTAAACATTATGTTGTATATTTTCATACTGTTTTTAATTGCACATTAAACCTCAATTTATTTTTAAGCTCAGTAGGCAAATGATTTTAAAACTTGGATTAATCTTTAAAAAAAAAAACTTATATTTTGTGTTATTTCCAGATTAAACCTCAAATTTATTTTTTATTTGAAAAAGACCTCGTTTTTTCTTTTGCGAAAAGGCCCTCAACTTTGTATTTTTTTCAAAATAAACATTCAATCTTTTAAATGTTTCCAAATAAACCCTCAAATCTTTAGTTTTTCTCAAAAAACCCCTCATACTTTACAATTTTTTTGGAAAAAATGACAAAAAGGCCAAACCGAGAAAAAAAAAATACAAGGTTTTTTCAAGCAAAAAATAAATTTAAGGTTCAATCCGGAAAAAACACAAAATATAATAAGTTTATCAATCACGTCGGGATGCATGCAAAAACCCACGTAACGATAGTATTTAGGCAATGTGTTCAATCCCATATTATCGAAAGAGCCGATAATATTTCAATTTATCAATCACGTAAGGATGTGTGTTTAGACCGAATACTCGAATCAGAACTTGAACCTGAACTCGAACCAAACCGAATTAGGATTGAATAAGTTATCTGGTTCGGTTCTCGGGTATTTCGGTCTTGATTACCGGAATAATTGCTTAATCGGCTCTATAAAAACTAGACCGAATAATCTATTTGGTTCAATTCTCGGGTCTATCTTATGGGCTTATTCTTATTTTAGTTTGGGTGTTTAATGCTTAATGTTTAACTTCTATAATTATATATAAACTTTTGGATGTTTAATGTTTAGTGTTTAATATATTGTTTTTGTATCTATATCTCAAAATTTGGATGCACATAGTTTATAGTTACATATAATCAATCCTGATTATTTTCTTATAAATGAATTGATATGAGTTAATATTTAACCGTGACATCCTGGCATGTTAAAAAGATAAAATAAAATTGTTATTTTAAACTTGTGAAACCCAACGATAGAAATAGTTTAATACATCCGAAAATATATTTTATTGCATTTTTAATACCTTAAATAATCAAAAAAACAGCTCCCTAAGTTTTTTTAAAAAAGGTAGTATACAATATGCTTTATTCATTTCTTTTTAGTTTTATTCGGGTCTTTATGGTTTTATTCGGTTATGTTTGGTCTGTAGTCATATTGAAATGTTATTTGGTCTATACGGGTAATAACCCAACCAGACTGATTAATATTTGGACCTAATCAGACCCATATTGGTTTAATTAGTCCGGTTTCGGTTCCTCCAATTAATTTTATTCGGTTTTCGTTTATTCGGATCCTTGCAATTTTGTAACACCCAAAGTTTTGAAGGCCAAGAAAGGAAAGAAAACCTTAAGTTTAGGGGTCGACTCGGCGAGTCCAAGGAGGGACTCGGCGATTCTGAGCGGGATCCGAGTCGAGGAGTAAGTGACCGACTCGGCGACTCGGCCAAGTGGACTCGGCGAGTCTGGTCTGTGCGTGGAAAACCCTAAATTCGGGACTTGGAGCCTATATAAACGTCTTAATTTTCTTCCTAGGGCTCCTTACTGCCTCTTAAGCCCTGGATATCAAACCCTGGCCGCCATATCCTCTATTTGAACCATTTATTGCCTTCAAGAGTGCATTTAGCTTGGAGGAAGAAGAAGAATCTTGAGAGTGCAAGGAGGGGACTGTAGATCCGGGATTGGGAAGACATTTCTGAGCTTTTGGAGGTATAAACTAGTTCCTGGACCCTTTTTTGCATCTAGATTTATGTGTGGTTGTTGGGGCACTTTAGCCATAATGATATTATGTTGAGTTAGGAGCCGAATCTGGAGTTGCTACTTCAGATCCAAGTGTGTTATGAGCTGGGGAAGCATAAAGTATCAGCCCTTGAGTCGATTTTGAAGCCCCTTGGCCTTAAACCCTAGTTTATGGTGCTTTTTGCCTAGATCTCCCTCTCTACACGTGAAGTTTGCAACTTTACGTGGGGGATAGGCTTGGGAAGGGTAGATCTACGGTTTGGAGTCCATGCATGACTCGAAAGTCCTCTGCATGTATGTAGATCTGAATGGACTCGACGAGTCCTTCGAGTGGACTCGGCGAGTAGCTTGAAGATGAGGAGGAACTCGACGAGTGGGATGAACAGCTCGTCGAGTCGGATGAAGATAGGCATGAACTCGGCGAGTTGGATGAACAACTCGGCGAGTTGGATGAAGATTGTCATGTGCTCGGCGAGTCAGTTCTTAGACTCGGCGAGTCAGGTCGCGTAGTCCCAAACCCTTCGAGTTAAGACTCGAGTCAGCGAGTCGAGCAAGGACTCAGTGAGTTGGTCAGGACAGGATTCGGGAATCTGTAGACTCGGCGAGTCAGGGGCTGACTCGGCGAGTCAAGTCGCAATTGGAAGGACTTTGAGCATAAGAACTCGGCGAGTCAGTAAGTGGACTCGGCGAGTAGGGTTGACCTGGAAGGTTGACTTTGACCAGGACTTTGACTTTGACAAGAGTTGACTTAGTTGACCTTTGAAGGTTAGTTAGACTAAGTGTTATGTTGATATTGGTAGCTCGGGGAGCTAGTGGAGCAACAGTCCGGAGTCAGTGGTCAGGTAGCGGTCAAAGGAATTAGCAGTAGCAGTTCAGCAGTATCAGGTGAGTTTCCCTTTGTATGAATGGGTCTACGGCCACAATGCCGACCCATGTAGTTATGAGTAGAAGACCCAGGGGTTAGCCCTAGGCCCAGTATGCTAGTATGATATTCGGGACGAGGTCCAATGATAGAGGGCATGTGCCCAAGGAATGGTTTATGTGATAGTTTATACTTGTTGTCTGTGTGATACTTGTATGTGCCTGGTAGGGAGGTGAGTGTGGGTGAGGTCCCGTATCTCACCAATAGCAGAGTGTGGATGGTGTTCCACATCTCAGTAGCAGCAGAGCAGGGGAGAGGCCCAAGTCAGGAAATGAGTGAGTGTGGGCTGGGCCCGTATCTCACTACCAGTAGGAGCATGGACGGGGTTCCGTGACTCATCAGTAGCAGGTCAGGGGCGGGGCCCAGAGATAGGCGAGGCCTTAGGACAAGATCTGTTAGTATGTGTTTATCTTATGTGAGATGTTTATGTGCTATTATATGTTAGTGGGCGAGGCCCTGTGATAGGCGAGGCCTACGTGAAACGGCTCTGTATCCGAGCGGGACTCGAAGCCAGGCGGGGCCTGGAGCGGCGGGGCCGTTGTAGCGGGCGAGGCCCGAGGTAGGGGCGAGGCCCAGGATAGCGGGCGCGGCCCAGTATGTGCGGTATGTGGTTATGCATGGTATGTGGTAGGGTGGGGAACTCACTAAGCTTCGTGCTTACGGTTTTCAGTTTTGGTTTCAGGTACTTCCGGTAGCGGATGATGGAGCTCGGGATGATCGCATGGCACACACCATAGCTTAGACAGCCTGGGAATGTTTACTTTGATAACGAATATGTATTTTGGAAACTAATACTTTGTTTATGCTTGAAAACGATGAATTTGCTTAACGTAATGTTTTATTAAATGAAATTTTTAGTCTTGAATTTTGGGACGTTACAAGTTGGTATCAGAGCCTTGGTTTGAGGGATTCGGACATGCTCTCGAGCGTGTCTGAACTCAAACTGAGGGATTGGTATAGAAGTTTTCAAAATGAAAAGACAGTTTTGTAAAAAGAGAGTTTTGGGAAAGAAAACAGTTTTAGAAAGGCAAAAATAATTCAGAAAGAAAAGAACTTTGAAAAGAGAAAAAGGGTGTGGTGCATGCAATCAACCGAGCTCAAGTAAGTACCCCAAAATACCCATACAAGTTTATGTTATGATTATCAGTTGATAGAACAGTATGTTAGATTAGGACTAAGGATCTAGGAATGATGCCTTATGTGCCTATTATATGTGTTTGAGCTGCATGATAGTGCTGATTAGACAGTAGTAGGATAGCCTGTTTAGGTTATGCCTGAGTTTATGAGTTTGTGTTGCATGCTAGTTCAGATTCTTGCTATGTGGATATGACTGCTTGAGTATGTTATGGTTAGATTTTCCCTTGTCCGAATGCTGCTTGCTTTGTGCATTGTGGGATTTTGAGTGATGGGAGTTAGCCATTAAGTGGATACGCCACTTCACATGTGATCAGGGTTTAATAATCTCAGAGTGCTGGATTTGGCCCTATTGCGCAGCTCTCGTTTGAGTCCAACCGTTGTAGGGACGAGTCCTTTACTTGAAGGATTATCTGAGCCTCGTCACATGTGATGATATCCAGGTGATGGCTAATTGGCATCACAAGGAGACCTTCAGCAGCTGAGGACTGGTTGAGTTGAGTCAGAGGTTTCCCTAGGGTAAGCCTAGGATGAGATAGTGCTGGGAGCAGTAGTAGTGGATAAGGGACCTGGTGGAGTCAAAGCAATTCCTGAGGAGAGTACGGATAGATGTGGAAGGTAGTATGGGCCCGTACTACTGAAAGCAGAGGATCCGTACTTGATTCGGGAAGGGCCAAGACAAGACCGGGGACCTAGTAGGGGGTGTGTTTGGTATCGCAGCAGTGATGAGTTTTCTGATAGTGGTTGTGTTATATGTTTCAGCATGGTGACATTGCGAGAGAGACCAGCGGGCGGATAAGGCGCCGGAGAGGGATCAGGCTCGGGTTCAGGGGCCGAGCAGCTCGAGGAGCGGATGAGAGAGTTGATATCAGCTGAGGTTACGCGCAGTATCCTAGCTCAGACTCCTGTGATCTTTGGCACGGTCAAGGAGGGTATACTGGAGATCTTGGATGAGAGGCTGGGAGCCTTCCATACCAAGATGATGGCGTTGTTGGGAGCGCGTACCTTGACATTTCGAGAGTTCAGGGCTTGCGGGGCACCAGATTATCATGGGGCTAGGGACCCCATTGCTAGCAGCAGATGGTTGGCTGATGTTGCCAACGCTTTTCGTACGAGCAAGTGTCCCGAGGGGGACAAGGTTAGGCTCGCCTCCTGTCTTCTGAAGGACAGAGTGAGGGGTTGGTGGGAGGAGATTGGTCATGCTTTGGGGGATGATGCCGCGTTGGACGCGATGACTTGGAGCGATTTCTCGGCCAGGTTCAGGGCGGAGTTTTCGCCGATTATTGAGGTGCAGCAGCTGGCACGAGAGTTTCAGGATTTGACGCAGACTATTGAGACTGTGGCGGAGATCACCGCCAAGTTCAGGGAGAGGGCTCTTCTTGTACCGCAGTATGTCGCGGATGAAGAGATGAAGAAGGCTCGGTACCATGAGATGTTGAGGGATGACATCAGGGAGTTCGTGAGCAGATCCAGCTGTAAGACGCTGGAAGATATGATTTCTCGGGCTAGAGAAAGGGAAATTGATTTGGAGCAAATCCGGAAGAGGAAGCCGGATGAGGTTCAGGTAGCTGTGGGTTCGGGAAAAAGGTCCAAGGGATCGGATTCGAGATCGAGGGATCATCAGGACCGCAGTCGGTGCGAAAAGTGTGGCAGGGCGCATGGGGGCGCGTGCAGGAGTGGTAGCGGTAGTGAGTCTGGCTGTTTCAAGTGCGGTCGGACTGGTCATTTCAGCAGGGATTGTACTGTTACCGCCACGCAGGGATCAGACTTGATATGTTTTCACTGCAACCAGCGGGGCCACAAGAAGGCCCAGTGTCCCAGTTTGTTTTCAGCAGGACAGGTGGTGGCACCCGCCCCTGCAACTTTGAGGATCACAGATGGCCGTCAGGGCCGGGTAGAGGCACCTGCGGCAGGGAGCAGGGCTTTTCAGATGACGACCTTGGAGACACGAGCAACGCCGGACGTTGCAGGTATGCAATTTTCCTATTTTCAGTTCTTTTATTTGTGCATGATTTTATTGTTATGTTTCTGCATCATTATCGGTAAAAGTATTTTATTTTGAGTGGTTGATTGTGATCGAGTTATATGCCATCTGCATATCTTGGATATTTGTATGGTAGTTAGGGGATGTGCTCTAATGAAGAAGGTTTCGAAGGATGCAGTAACTGTAGCATGCTTGGGAGAGATTTGGTACGTCTCGCTAAGTTCCGAGTGGTACGGCGATTGTGATAGATTGGCTAAATCCCTAGCTATGGCGGGCTTGGGTTCCTCAGTAGATGGGTTATGGAATGGTAGCAAAGATCGGGATCTCTTTTGAGTATTGAGCAGCAAGGGGTAAGCAGGATCGAAGTGGGGGAGAATCCTCCGGGTGTGCCCAGAGAGGAGCACGCAGACCCAAAATGAGTACGTGACCTCCGAGAAGGAAGAGAAGTAGTTCAGCGTTTCATGGATTAAGGATTTCAGGGTTGGGAGTTTGAGAAACTCCCCATCAGCTAGTGCGTGTGATGGTAATGGTTAGTTATGGTTGAGAATTCAGGTTGTGGATCGCCTGTAGGACTCGAGGGAGTCGGAATGAGGATCTTGAGAGCTAATGGCACATGGGTGCCTTCGTTCTAGCAGTCAGCAATGGATGGTGATGTAAGACTATGGGTAAGCCGTAGCATTCCTTAGTAGTTTTGTTAGCGGAGTTGGGGCGAGGCCCTTATCTCCTAGTGATCAGATAGGGATCAGGAATGGGTAGTGGACGAGAATGATATGGAGTTTGCATGTATAGCCCTAGAGGGGTGAGACCTTGGGAGAGGCCGCTCCAGGATATAGTTGGGTGAGACCCGTGGGCGAGGCCCGTATGAGATTAGCAGTGTAGATGAGACCTAGGAGCAGGGTTGCTCAGTAGTATGGTTGGGTGAGACCCGTGGGCGAGGCCCGAGCGAGAGTGATTAGACTAGTGGGAATAGAAGGATAGATGCGGGTGGGACCCGTGGGTGAGGCCCGTGAGTTTTAGCAGCACAGGTGGGACCTGGTAGGGACCTTAGTGTCAAGTTAGGGGATCGAGAATCCCAGGTTTGTAGTGCCTGAATGGCAGAGTAGATTGAGCAGTTATAGGTGGTCGAAGTTCTTTGGAAGTCGTTGGGAGCGACTAGTGGTGGTGTTGGGACTAGCTACCGGTAGGAGCCGGTAATCCAGTCACTGATAGGCAGGTAGGGACCAGGGTGGTCTCAGTTCATCCGGAGGTCAGAAAAAGGAACAACAGGATTGTCAGGCAGTGGCAATGCGAGCGTGCAGCGCATGGTGGAATTCAGTTAGTTGATCGTGGGGTGCTCTGCACCAAACCATAGTAGAAAGAAATGCCCAGTGGATACTGGCGATAATGACCCGTACCGGTAAGCGGGGGTGATGGAGTTGGTGAAGGATAGGGCCTTCACAGTGATAGAAGGAATAGTTGGTTATGGAGCATTGCCTTGGGGAGGCAAGGAAATCGCACAAGGAAGGAAGTGGAGAACCCCTATGGGTTCGGTGCAGTACTCGGTGAGTACCAGAAGGATTGTCGGTTGAGTAAGTTATGTTTCTAAGTTGTTCAGGGTCAGGTTTGACCCGAGGGTTAACCGCGAGGTTTATGTTAGTCAGAATGACCAGGTGGAAGACCAGCGCAGGTAGGCGGCTGGTGTTGGGATAATTGGTGGGTATTGGAGGCGGATCGCAGGCGGTGGACCATGGCAAACTTCGAGGACGAAGTTTAATTTAAGTGGGGGAGAGTTGTAACACCCAAAGTTTTGAAGGCCAAGAAAGGAAAGAAAACCCTAAGTTTAGGGGTCGACTCGGCGAGTCCAAGGAGGGACTCGGCGAGTCCGAGCGGGATCCGAGTCGAGGAGTAAGTGACCGACTCGGCGAGTCTGCCAAGTGGACTCGGCGAGTCTGGTCTGTGTGTTGAAAACCCTAAATTCGGGACTTGGAGCCTATATAAACGTCTTAATCTTCTTCCTAGGGCTCCTTACTGCCTCTTAAGCCCTGAATATCAAACCCTAGCCGCCATATCCTCTATTTGAACCATTTATTGCCTTCAAGAGTGCATTTAGCTTGGAGGAAGAAGAAGAATCTTGAGAGTGCAAGAAGGGGGCTGTAGATCCGGGATTGGGAAGACATTTCTGAGCTTTTGGAGGTATAAACTAGTTCCTGGACCCTTTTTTTGCATCTAGATTTATGTGTGGTTGTTGGGGCTCTTTAGCCATAATGATATTATGTTGAGTTAGGAGCCGGATCTGGAGTTGCTACTTCAGATCCAAGTGTGTTATGAGCTGGGGAAGCATAAAGTATCAGCCCTTGAGTCGATTTTGAAGCCCCTTGGCCTTAAACCCTAGTTTATGGTGCTTTTGCCTAGATCTCCCTCTCTACACGTAAAGTTTGCAACTTTACGTGGGGGATAGGCTTGGGAAGGGTAGATCTACAGTTTGGAGTCCATGCATGACTCGAAAGTCCTCTGCATGTATGTAGATCTGAATGGACTCGGCGAGTCCTTCGAGTGGACTCGGCGAGTAGCTTGAAGATGAGGAGGAACTCGACGAGTGGGATGAACAGCTCGTCGAGTCGGATGAAGATAGGCATGAACTCGGCGAGTTGGATGAACAACTCGGCGAGTTGGATGAAGATTGTCGTGTGCTCGGCGAGTCAGTTCTTAGACTCGGCGAGTCAGGTCGCGTAGTCCCAAACCCTTCGAGTTAAGACTCGAGTCAGCGACTCGAGCAAGGACTCAGTGAGTTGGTCAGGACATGATTCGGGAATCTATAGACTCGGCGAGTCAGGGGCTGACTCGGCGAGTCAAGTCGTGATTGGAAGGACTTTGAGCATAAGAACTCGGCGAGTCAGTAAGTGGACTCGGCGAGTAGGGTTGACCTAGAAGGTTGACTTTGACCAGGACTTTGACTTTGACAAGAGTTGACTTAGTTGACCTTTGAAGGTCAGTTAGACTAAGTGTTATGTTGATATTGGTAGCTCGGGGAGCTAGTGGAGCAGCAGTCCGGAGTCAGTGGTCAGGTAGCGGTCAAAGGAATTAGCAGTAGCAGTTCAGCAGTATCAGGTGAGTTTCCCTTTGTATGAATGGGTCTACGGCCACAATGCCGACCCATGTAGTTATGAGTAGAAGACCCAGGGGTTAGCCCTAGGCCCAGTATGCTAGTATGATATTCGGGACGAGGTCCAATGATAGAGGGCAGGTGCCCAAGGAATGGTTTATGTGATAGTTTATACTTGTTGTCTGTGTGATACTTGTATGTGCCTGGTAGGGAGGTGAGTGTGGGCGAGGTCCCGTATCTCACCAATAGCAGAGTGTGGATGGTGTTCCACATCTCAGTAGCAGCAGAGCAGGGAAGAGGCCCAAGTCAGGAAAGGAGTGAGTGTGGGCTGGGCCCGTATCTCACTACCAGTAGGAGCATGGACGGGGTTCCGTGACTCATCAGTAGCAGGTCAGGGGCGGGGCCCAGAGATAGGCGAGGCCTTAGGACAAGATCCGTTAGTATGTGTTTAGCTTATGTGAGATGTTTATGTGCTATTATATGTTAGTGGGCGAGGCCCTGTGATAGGCAAGGCCTACGTGAAACGGCTCTGTATCCGAGCGGGGCTCGAAGCCAGGCGGGGCCTGGAGTGGCGGGGCCGTTGTAGCGAGCGAGGCCCGAGGTAGGGGGCGAGGCCCAGGATAGCGGGCGCGGCCCAGTATGTGCAGTATGTGGTTATGCATGGTATGTGGTAGGGTGGGGAACTCACTAAGCTTCGTGCTTACGGTTTTCAGTTTTGGTTTCAGGTACTTCCGGTAGCGGATGATGGAGCTCAGGATGATCGCATGGCACACACCATAGCTTAGACAGCCTGGGATGTTTACTCTGATAACGAATATGTATTTTGGAAACTAATACTTTGTTTATGCTTGAAAACAATGAATTTGCTTAACGTAATGTTTTATTAAATGAAATTTTTAGTTTTGAATTTTGGGACGTTACAAATTTTCGGCCCGAATAACATCCCTTAGTCAAGTTGCAATATGATAGATAATGATCCAACGTAGTATCCAGTTATAAAATATTATTAATTGTTTGTAGTATGTAGTATGTTTAGAGGATGTTCGTTTGGATGGATCGGTTTGATACATTCCAATCAAGTGAATCCAAATTGATTTCGGTTTTCAAAACATGTATCCGATTAGTCCAAAGTAAATTCAAATCCAATCTGATCCGATTCAATTACAATTCGGTTGAATCGGTTTTTATAATTTGGTTTTTAAAAACTAAAACATTTTAAAAAGACATATAATTATACTATTACCGAATTTTACACAAGAAAAAAAACAAATTATTTAGTTACGGTTTGAAATTTATAAACATCTATTAAGAAGGTATATTATATTTTAATATTTTATATATAAAAAACTTTTGAGAAAAAAACATATTAATATTTTTTATTAGGTGAAACTTTTTGACCTATTTCAAAAAATAAATTATATATATATATATATATATATATATATATATATATATATATATATATATATATATATATATATATATATATATATATATATACTAGCCATTTACCCGCGCCAAGCGACGGGTGCGGATAGTTTTTTTCTTCAAAAATAGTTTCTAGAGTGATTAGTTCTTTTGCAAAAAAAGTTTATAAAAGTAAAGGTTGTTATGGATTAAAAATAAATATACATTGTTCTTTTTTATATAAATGTACATTGTTGATTACAAACCCGATTAAATCTTCATTTTTTAAATCTTCATTTTTTCAGGATAATGATGATTTATATTGTTTTTCTTTGTCGATGGGTAACAGATAAAACGAAGCCTAGGTGGAGATCCTTAATTTGTCTAGGCGGTGAGCTTAGTTCAAGCGAAGCGACTGATCAATGCCTAGACAAAGATACTTTGTTTCAGATTCAAAACAACACATATATAATCACTAATTTGGCTGTATAATTCAATCGTGCGACACTTCATTATACATCATATTTGAGGCATATTATTATTATTATTATTATTATTATTATTATAATAGGGAAAGGAAGTTTTGGTTTTAAGTTAAAAATCAAAAAAGAAAAGAACCGAAACATTACTAAGCGCTTTGTTGCAACTAAAAGTGATTATAAACTATTCAGGAAACAAAGTCCAAAAAAATAATAATTGCCATTCAAATGCTATAGATCATAAATAATCTCACGAAAAATTATAAAAATGTATTTGTCGTTAAAAAAGCAAAGTCCACATAATGGGTTTAACATATATCTCATTGGTAATTCGGTTTAGGTCTACAGTCTATTCATCAAGTTTAATAGCATGAAAAATTATTCTCTACCATTATTGACTTATTATATCTTATTATATGTGTCGATAAGCAAACTTCCATAAACATACACCAATTGCATACATGACATCGATATTAAAAAAATATCAAAGAAAGTAGTAATAATAATAATAATAATTACGATTAACAATCTTATATTTTCTAAAAACCACTTTTTTAAAATTTGGGGCTAAATTCAGGTGAAATCTATGTTTTAGGTACCATAATAGTAAAAAAGAACCTATCAAAACAAACTTGTACCTTGCCAATATAATGCATTAAAGACATTTTGTCGTTGGAAGTGCATGTATCTATGCCTTTAAAAAACAGTCTAATGTTTTTGTATAAAAATGAAGGTTTTTGTTTGAATAAATTTATAAAAACTCAAAATGAATTAACCAGAAATATGAAAATGGATATAGAAAAAGCATATTAATCATGGTCTCTTCAAGTTGTCATCCAATGTCCTCATATTCGCTGTTTTCAACAATTCCATTGAAGTTCTGCCTCTTATCAAGGTCTATTAATGCCATTAACATGTGTTGTAAATAAAGATTTAATGTAAAATTATGAAATTAGTTACTGCAGAAAAAGCCAAGCTCTTGATAAACAAATATGAAAGTACATCGCATTGTTTTCATTTAACCCAAAAACATGTATTACTATTTCGATGTCAATATTTTCTTTTTCTTAAGTGACTTTGGTGGTTATTATAGATATACATGAAAAAAAATAAAACTGCAAATATTAAAATCATTTATCATGCAATGCAAAGCGCAACATCATGTACCTCTTTTAATATAGTATGGATGAGTATTTGTGCAAAAAGTGAAGTCTTTAGCAGTAGCAGAAAGGCACACATGATATCACTAAAAGGCATTTTCACTACTTGATCATCTACAACAGCTCAATCGCTGCAAGCACAATGCAAACATGTTATAGGAGATCTGTAACATTTCATATCAAATCCATGAATTTATAGTAGTATAAAAATAAAATTAGGGTTCTATGATGCACAAAAATGAATGTATGATGCTTTGTTATGCATTTAATCCAAAAAGTGGTAGATGCAAAATATATTCAAAAGAATTATGATGGATGGTTTCAGTTATACTGATTATTCGACTGCTATAGAATTCTCAAGCAACCACATTGCATTATAGTTGTTGCAAGGCTATCGAGATTTGCTCCCTGGTTTCATCAAACCTTTTTAATAAAGATAAATCAAAATTACATAATTGGTAGAAAATTGCAACAAAACTTACAGATCATAAATGTTTTTTTTTACCAAACTAAATAGAAGAAAAATATGATTAAAGTAATTACACTTACATGTCATAAATTTATTAGCTTCATTGTTTCCTTATTTTAAGAAAAAAAAAACTAAATTAAAAGCTTGAATGCCCCCCACCCCTCCCCCCCCCCCCCCACCAAAAAAAAACGAAGGAACATCAATAGGAAGCTATTTTAGACAATGAAAATAATAAAGAGATAAAGAAAAGGATCCTTGAATATGGTAAATAGTATAGAATAATAAATGAGAAAATTTACATAACACCATTCCTCAATCTTGCTAAGGACCAAAAGCTCATAAAGCTTTATTTATATTGTGGTTTTTTAGATAGCTTTACTCTGAACAACCAATAATAGACAGTTATTCAGAGAAGTAATTTTAAGTAATAAGTAATCATAAGGCATAAAAACTACATGCCAATCATAAAGGAAGGATTAAAAATCTAACAGATAGATCAAAGTATACCATTCATATTCAATCCCTTTAATTTTACCACATACATTAGCAATAATAAAAATCAGGATGCATACATGATGCTAGAAGCATAAACTTACCACAAAATAACCACTTATCAGCAACTTGGTCAGGTTATTCACACTATTAACCTGCATTGCAAAGAAAAAAAATCATAGAGATTAAGTAAAAACACACAAATATGTAACAATAAAGAAAGGTCATTATTAAAAATTTCTTGGTTCCCTCAAATAAAGAAAAGATTCTTGAAGATCGTGGGAAAAGGGGTGTCTCTTATAGCAAAAAGTTGTAACGAAACAGATTGTAGTACTTACAAAAAATTTGAAAGAAACATAGTACATGGATGTGATTTTGGCGGTGAGTCATCAATTTATATATCAAATGCATATGTTCTCAACATTTTCAAACGAAGCTACATCTGTGGACTTGGCGAAGTACATATCGAGTTATGCAAGCCATCCCATTATATATGTTGAAAGAAACATTAAGGAGGCTTCTGAATCATATGACCAGAATTTGTTGATAGAGATGGCTATAAGTTTAATAGCAATTGGGCAGGTCTAAGCCCGCCTATTATAGAGAAATTTAATGGGGGCACGGGTAGATGATCAAACACCAATAATGAAGAGAGGTGAATGCATATGCCCACAGTATGGATTTAAAAAACCTAGATAGAACGTCAATTTCAACTGCAACTCTAACAACACCTTCAACTTTAATGGGGCACGTGTAGATGATCAAACACCAATAATGGGACACAAACCTTCTAAAGTTTATTAGGATCAGGTAGAACTTCAGTTTCAACTGCAACTCTAACAACACCTTCAACTTTTGACTAAGTTGATCAGTATTCATCCTGCCATAACAATTAATTTTAAAATTTATTACATTAATAAGCAAATATTTCAGCCTCACTTGGGTCTGATCATCACTCATGAAGGGCATTATCAAATAATCAAACCCTATTGAAATGAATAAAAAACATATAGCAAGCATCGCTTCATGTACCTTTGTAATCGAACATTTCATCGAACACATGGCGTGCAAAATGAAATAAAATTCCAGTTAATAAGAAAGTCATTGAACAGAACCAACAATGCACTAAAAACGATTCAATAATCATGAAACAAATTCATACCTATAATTTAGAAGTATCCTCAAAACAAAAAACATTTCTTTAATCTAGTCAACTTCTCAGATGACTAAGCTTCAACCGATGTGCGGCTTGATACCTAAGGTAGAAACATATTCGTTGGCGTTGATGGTGATGACATGATAGAGTTAAGGTTTCTCATCTTGAAAGAAGGTATAATCTGAGCGATAGAGGGGGTGGCGATAGCGGTGACAATATTAGGGTTTTAAAAGCTGGATGTTCATTATTGTTTTCTTGAGCAGACACATGTGCGATTATGGTTTTGAGAGGAGAAATAGAGGTAGAGAAAAGTAGAGTTGCAGGGTGTCGATCATCTAGTGTAGAAGGATGAGCATTTGAGTGAGCACATGACAGTTAATGGGGAAAGGGATGTCCGGTGACATTCTATAGGTTGCAGTGGTGACAGAAGGAGAGTGAAGAGGCGGTGGTACCGAAGGTCCACTGGACACTAAAGCGAGTAAGAAGAGAGGAAGAGATGTTGTGTCGAGGATGTTAGGGTTAAGATAGGATAAAAAAACGATGAGTTACACGGTTTGTAAGCTTAATAAGATTGTACATCATGTTGTAATAGGTATACCTCTTAAATTTTAAGAAATAGGCAATATGTTTAATAATATATATATATATATATATATATATATATATATATATATATATATATATATATAAAATAAATAAATAATAAATTGTTATTCGGTTTTTCTTGACAATTCGGTTTTTATTTTATAACCACAACCAATCTGAAATTCAAAATAATAATTTGGTTTTGTCGAAAACCAATCTAAAAATTCGAATATCCGAACCAAATAGTCAAATCCAAATTTTCCAATTGGACAATTCAGTTTTATCTAGATATTAAACAACCCTAAGTATGTTTATTTTACATAGTACTAGATTTAAAAAATTTTGATATGTCATTTTGTGAAAGTTATATATTTAGAATTTTCACATTAGATTTTATGATCTTGAAATGCATGTTTTTTTATTAAAACATAAATTCATTAGCATAAAGCTGACATATAATGTATCTCGGTACATGCACTAATGTCAGGAGTATAAAAGAAAGTGTGAAAGACCATTAGGCCCAAGGGAGTGGCTACGGTAAAGACCGTAGTCTCCTTGCAACATCAGCTGGAACATCGCCCCTTGAATGCGGTTAAGGTGCGGCTAGGGCTGCAGTTCGATAGTAAGAGGGAGCGTTTCTTCCTTGATTGTGATTGGATAGATTTTTTGACAGTTCCAAACTGTCACAAATTCAAAATTACTTTTTTTTTATTTTCTTTTTTTACATTTTCCCACTTTATATACCATCAATTTTTTTAACAAATTTCTCTCTAATTTCTCTCATCTTTTACAAACGTCAATGTAATGTCTTTTTTTTTTCAATTAAATGTAATGTAGTAGGTTATTTTTATTTAATGAAGTATTATGTTTTTAATTAACAATATGGTTTTTATTTATTAAACAAAAAAACATAGCGTGACACCACTCCTTGTGTGTGGTATGAAACCACACTTTTGTGGTAAATGGTGAGGTGACGCCTACATGACACTGCAGTTTCATGAGGGAGTGTGATACCACTCTCTCCAACCTTAAAAGATTTTAGCTTACGTATTTTTGTAACATTTTTTTAGTATTGGGTTCAGACTTCTGCTACAAGATTATGAGGTTTTGTTTTGTCCAGACGTTTACTCTTAAAAATCTATTAATTGTCAAATGACATGATTTGTGAGGAATTACTAACAATTACGACCTTTGATTTTTGGGATTGATAATATTTTTATTTTTAATATATAAATATTTTGACACTTTTACCGTAAGTCCATAACTAAGAAGTTGTTTGATAATTGTTGATTAAGTCGGATTTGAATTCTGATTGAGGGTATGTTTGACTTGTTCTCACTGGGTCCGGTTAAAGGATTTGGCTGACTCAGTCAGTCCATAGTCAGAGTGTTTGATAACAACATTGCGCTCTCTCACTCGGTCTGTTTAGCTTTGATTCGGTCCATGGAGAAAAGGTATTTGACCGAGTCATTTTCCTCATTTGCCCATTTGTGCCCTTTGACACATTTTCCTTTTGATCGGCTTGCTTCGCCTCATCCTTGCATTTTGAGTTCCTTGCCCATATCCAATCGAACTTCATCAAATTCAATCCCTATATTTATCTTAGTTCGTTAATATAGTAGTGATGGAATTTCAAGCCCTTAAGAGAATAGAACGTCAAGCTCTCTACAAGCTCAATGGAATCCTTGCTAACATTGCCATGGTCGATACCCTTAAATCTCTTTAGATGGTAAGTTAATTGATTTCAATCCAATTTGATTATGTATATTCATATACCTTATTGTATATTATTATCTTCATATAACTATTACTACACAAAGAGTTTACAACACATGATTACGTATGTTGTTTCTCTTTATTTCTTATCAACTTTTCTTAGATTTACATCCTCTTCTTCAACTAAATTAAGGATTTGGCGAACAAACATCTACATATAATAAATTTATGCCATTATCACGAATCTCTTTATGATAAATAGATCCGTTTTGCAAGTTCGTTATTACGGGTAGTTCCTACAAAGTATCAGACTAATGACGTATACAATACTTGAATTATCGGTGTAGATGCTACGTAGTTGGTTCTCATCCTTCAGAGACTACGAGTGTAATAGGAGCATCCGTTGACAAAAGGATCACCCTAAGATGATCATCTCATGGCTATTGAGAACAAATCAAATCAGATAGTTCTACTTTCTGACTTGCTCCTACGGAACCAAGATTGAAAAGATTGAAAAAAATCAGTCATTCACAACCACTGATGAAGGATTCCTCGAAAGTTAAGGATTAGTAATATTTTTTAGAAATCGAATGGATCCGGTCTTATACATACGCGAGGAAGGTAATCAAAAAAGAAAGAAGATGAGTTCTTCTTTCTTTTATCACTTAGGAGTCGCGTGAGATGAGAGTCTCATGTACGATTTTGAATAAGAGAAAGAAGTGAGGAATCCTCTTTTCGACTCTAACTCTCCCACTCCAGTCGTTGCTTTTCTTTCTGTTACTTCGAAAGTAGCTGCTTCAGCTTCAGCCACTCGAATTTTCGATATTCCTTTTTATTTCTCATCAAACAAATGACGTCTTCTTCTGGAAATCCTAGCTATTCTTAGCATGATATTGGGGAATCTCATTGCTATTGCTCAAACAAGCATGAAACGTATATTTGCATATTCGTCCTGTTAATATTGTCATATGATTATGATAAAGAGGGATTACAAGAGTCTTCAAAGAAAAGCATAAAGACTACAAAGAATAAAGCGGATATAAATACAAGCTAGACAGAAACCCTAATGGGCTAAAGACTAAAGGGCCCATAAACAAGCGGGCTAATAATATATAGACTAACATCCCCCCTCAAACTCACAGTGCCGCAAAAATTAGCATTGAGAGTTTGTCACATAAGAACCGAAATCGAGAAGCCGATAAAGCCTTCGTAAAAATATCCGCAAGTTGCAATGTTGATGAAACAAATGGAAGCGAAATGGTCCCGCGCTGCAAGTGATGACGGGTAAAGTGACAATTAATCTCAATGTGCTTTGTCCGCTCATGAAAAACAAAATTCTTTGCAATTTGTATTGCACTTTTGTTATCACAATGCAAGGGAGTAGATGAGGAAATGTAAACTCCCGTATCCGCAAGCAGCCACCGTAACCAGATAATCTCACATGTAGTTACAGCCATAGCACGGTATTCAGCTTGTGTAGAAGATCTAGAGAGAACATCCTGTTTCTTGCTCTTCCATGAAATGAGAGACTCTCCAAGAAATACACAAAATCCAGTGGTGGACTTACGATCATGACGATCACCATCCCAATCAGCATCACTATAGGCACGTAACTCAAGAGAAGATGTCGAGGGAAACAAGAGAGTCTGACACTGAGTGCCACGAAGATATCTCAGAATATGAAGAACAGCTCCCCAATGAACAGAGGTAGGAGCAGTAACAAACTGACTGACAACATGAACAGCATGAGCAATATCTGGACGAGTAACTGTGAGATAAATCAAACTTCCCACAATAGTGCGATAAAGATTCGGATCGTACAAAGGAATACCATCAGTAGGAGAATATCGTGCATTGGTTTCAAGAGGAGTATCAACAATCCGATTGTCAGAGAGGCTCGCCCGTGTAAACAAGTTAGATATATATTTAGTCTGAGAAAGAAGGTACCCTTTCTTAGACTGAGCAACCTCAATACCCAAGAAATAACGCAACAAGCCCAAATCCTTCATAGCAAATCGATGAGCGAGATCATGCTTCAAAGACTCAATACCACCATGGTCATCACCTATAATAATCATATCATCCACATATAAGGACAGAAGCATTTGTCCCGCACTCGAGCATCTAACAAACAGAGAAGAATCATGATTACTCTGTACAAATCCAAGAGAGGTAATCACAGTAGAGAATTTCTCAAACCAAGCATGAGGGGCTTGCTTGAGCCCATACAAGGCTTTGCGAAGCCGACAAACTTCACTCGGCCGGTGTTTAATACCAGGGGGAGGAGTCATATAAACCTCTTCATGGAGGTCACCATTCAAAAAGGCATTCTTGACATCCATTTGAAAGATCTTCCACTGTCGGACGGATGCAACTGCAATCATAGTATGAACTGTTGTCATCTTTGCAATAGGGGCAAATGTCTCCTCGTAGTCAAAACCATACTGTTGGGAATACACTTTTGCTACAAGTCTAGCCTTGTACCGTTCAACAGAACCATCAACTTTAGTCTTTATCTTGTACACCCAACGACAGCCTATCGTATGTTTCCCAGGAGGAAGAGAAACCAAATCCCATGTATGAGTCTGATGGAGAGCAGTGAGTTCTTCAGCCATAGCATTCTGCCAAAGAGGATCTAAAACAGCTTCTTTATATGATTCAGGTTCAGACAGATGATGAATGCTTGCTATAAATGAAGCAAACGGTCCTGAATATGTAGAGTAAGAAAAATCTGGTAGCTTGGTGGATTTGACAGGACGAGAAGATCTCCTGAGGGGTGGTGGTGGAGGTGGATCCTCGATTTCAATAATCGGAGGATCAGGCTCAGGAACAGGTGGAGACGAGGCACCCTCTGAAGAGGTGGGTGTATCATGAGCTGAGGAATCATGTGACATAGATGAATCTCGAGCCTCTATATCTTCATCAAAAGGATCAATATGCAAAAGATCGGACTGTGTTACATTGTGGGTTGTAGCAGGGATTGAGTAGAAAGGAATATGTTCCAAAAAAGTAACATGTCGGGAAACATATAACTTCGGACTCACAGGATCATAGCAACGGTATCCCTTCTGTCCAATACCATACCCCAAAAATACACAAATAGCAGATTTCGGCCCCAACTTGTTCCTTTCAACATGAGGACGAAGAACAAAACAAGTACATCCAAAAAATCGTAAGGAAGAGTAGTCTGGTAGATGACCATACAACTTCTCAAAAGGAGACATTCCTGAGTTCAATGAAGTAGGGATACGATTAATCACATACACAGCAGTTAGGATTGCTTCTCCCCAAAAGGCACTAGGGACCTGTGCAGACAGAAGCAATGAGCGGGCAGTCTCAACAATATGACGGTGTTTTCGTTCTGCAACACCATTTTGCTGAGGTGTGTCAGTACACGAAGACTGGTGTATGGTACCATCAGAAGCAAGTAACTGAGTGAAATCATTAGAGGTGTATTCACCCCCTAAGTCACACCTGAAGCACTTAATCACAGCCGAATGTTGAGTTTTAACAAGAGCTCTAAAATTGCTGTAAATATCAAAGAAATCAGATCTGCGTTTCATAAGATAAACCCATGTATATCGAGTATAATCATCTATAAAAGATACATAATAGGTTGAACCACCCTTTGTGGATACTGGTGCAGGACCCTACACATCAGAATGAATAATGTCAAAAGGAGCAGTAGAACAAGACATACTTTTATTGAAGGGTAAAGCAGAGAATTTTGCCAATTTACAGCCACTACAATCAGAAATATCACAAGAGTTTAAATGACCCAAAACACCACTAGATGCTAAAAAAATTCAAACGTGATACAGACACATGTCCCAAACGAGAATGCCAAAGATAAAACTCAGACAACAAAGGACTCAAACGAAAAGAAGATAAATCAATGCTGGAAGTAGCAACGGCAGATACTTTGAGGACCTCCAAGACATATAGTTCTCCCACCCTACGGCCGATCCCAATCAGCTTCTGGGTGTGTTGATCCTGTATAACACAGACATAATCAAAAAAGAACACCCAGTTACCAGACTTACATAACTGACTGACTGAGGCAAGATTCAAAGTAAGTTTGGGAATGTAATAAACATTAGGAAGAGTGATACGAGAAACAGAGACAGACCCAACACCCTCAACTAGCATAGATGTATAACTAGTAGACTTAACAGAAATAGATGACACTTGCGACAAAAAAGCAAATGATGACAAATGAGGAGTCATATGATGAGTTGCACCAGAATCTAAAATCCACAAAGATGAGGGATTACCTGATGTATTAGATGAAGAATGTCCAGAATAAGCCATAGATGCAGATATGGCAGTGGGATTAGAGGCCAAATATTGTCTGAAACTCTCAAACACTTTGGGATCCAATGCAGATGGTGGCATGTTTCCAACAGATTCTGTGTCAACTGGTGGCACAGCAGCAGCAACAGCAAACTACGGAGGACGAGAGGTCCATGGAGGAGTACCAGAGGAACGTGGCTGAAACTTCTGTTGAACAGACCTATTTTGTTGCCCTGACTGAGGTTGACCAGATTTACCCTTGTTGACTAACAATGGACACTGAGCTTTCCAATGATTTTTCTGTTTGCAGAATGCACACTCATCATGAGCAACTCTTGAACTTTGTCAAGATTGGTTGGAGGAAACAGCAAGCACAACAAGAGTGGGAGTAGGAATAGAGGTTGTTTTAAATCCTTTATCCGCATGAGACTTGATACGGGTCTCTTCTGCAATTAACTCATGGACAACAGAATCCACTGAGGGAAGAGGAGAGCGATGAAGAATGGTTCCACGTAGCCATTCAAAATCAGAACGCAAGGCCATCAAGAACTGGACCAAGCGTTGTTCTTCCCTCCTAGCAATGTAAGGCTGGAAATCTTTTAACTCTTTAGATTCAGTAAGAGCCAATTGATCCCACAGATCAGACATAACAGCATAGAAATCTTGAATACTCTGGTCATTCTGTTGAAGGGCACGAATATCATGTTCCAACTGATATTGTTTAGCAAAGTTGGACTGAGTATACAGTCTCTCCAAGTGATTCCAAACTTCTTTTGTTGTGTCATATTTAGCCAACTGCATACCAATGGACTGAGTAAGAGAGTTATTGATCCAAGTAATGACCTTGGAGTTATCAGTCTCCCATGAATCAAGCAACAAATAATAATTCTCAGTTTGAGGCACTGTGGGTTTTGCTTTTTTTTTCAGTGACATAGCCCCACATATTCTTCCCACGAAGGAAGTTCTTCATAACGTAACTCCAATACGTATAATTCTTTCCATCCAAACGAGTACTGATTGACTGAAGGGAATCATCCTTTCCGGCCATGTTGACAATGAATAAATAACCACAATGACAGTATAAGAATATGAGAATAAGGAGTAACAAACCAGCGGAAGCAATCAATCGGATAACGAATGAACAACAATGACGAATCAACAGCACAAACGAATCAACAACAACAACAAATCAACAGCAACAACGAATACCAGTGGCAGAAAACGAGGACAACATGATACAGTAACCCTAGATTCTTATCAAACCATAAAGACTTCTAACAACGTATCGAACCTCCGCTCTGATACCATGTTAATATTGTCATATGATTATGATAAAGAGGGATTACAAGAGTCTTCAAAGAAAAGCATAAAGACTACAAAGAATAAAGCGGATATAAATACAAGCTAGACAGAAACCCTAATGGGCTAAAGACTAAAGGGCCCATAAACAAGTGGGCTAATAATATATAGACTAACACGTCCATAGGTCAAATCGGATATGTAATTATTGGAATAATTGTTGGAGACTCGAATGATGGATATGTAAGCATGATAACTTATATGTTGTTATATATCTCCATGAATCTAGGAACTTTTGCTTGCATTGTCTTATTTGGCCTATGTATCGGAACTGAGAACATTCAAGATTATGCAGGATCATACACGAAAGATCCTTTTTTGGCTCTCTCTTTGTAACGTCCCAAAATTCAAGGCTAAAAATTTCTTTTAATTGAAACATTACGTTAAGCAAATTCATCATTTCAAAACATAAACAAAGTATTAGTTTCCAAAATACACATTCGTTATCAGAGTAAACATTCTCAGGCTGTCTAAACTATGGTGTGTGCCATGCGATCACCCCGAGCTCTTCCCTCCGCTACCGGAAGTACCTGAAAACAAAACTGAAAACTGTAAGCATGAAGCTTAGTGAGTTCTCCACCCTACCACATACCATGCATAACCACATACTGCACATACCGGTCCACTCCCCCTACCTCGGGCCTCGCCCGTTACAACGGCCCCGCCGCCCCAGGCCCCGCCTGGCTTCGAGCCCCGCTCGGATACAGGTCTGTTTCACTTAGGCCTCGCCTGTCACAGGGCCCCGCCCACTAACATATAATAGCACATACACATATCACATAACATCACATAATCTAAACATATACTAACGGCTCTTATTCTAAGGCCTCGCCTATCTCTGGGCCCCGCCCTTGTCCTGCTACTGATGAGTCATGGAACCCCGTCCATACTCCTGATGATAGTGAGGTACGGGCCCAGCCCACCCTCACTCCTTCCCTAACTTGGGCCTCGCCCCTGCTCTGCTACTACTGAGATGTGGAACACCATCCACACTCTGCTATTGGTGAGATACGGGACCTCGCCCACACTCACCTCCCTACCAGGCACATACAAGTATCACACAGACAACAAGTATAAACTACCACATAAACCATTCCTTTGGCACCCGCCCTTTATCATTGGACCTCGTCTCGAATATCATACTAGCATACTGTGCCTAGGGCTAACCCCCGGGTCTTCTATTCATAACTACATGGGCCGGCATTGTGGCCGTAGACCCATTCATACAAAGGGAAACTCACCTGCACTGGATGAACTGGATGATGAACCCACTAGCTGCTGCCCGACCACTCACTGAACTCCTGCTCTACTAGCTTCCCGAGCTATCAATATCAATGCAACACTTAGTATAATCGACCCTCGACAGTTAACCAAGACAATTCTGGTCTAAGACAAAGTCCTGGTCAAAGTCAACCTTTCCAAGTCAACCCTACTCGCCGAGTCCACTTACTCACTCGCCGAGTTCACATACTCAGGGTCCTTCTGTTCGCGACATGACTCGCCGAGCCCAATGATCACCGAGTCCTGACCTGACCAACTCGCTGAGTCTCCACCCGACTCACTGATTCGAGTCTCAACTCGAAGGGTTTGGGGCTTCGCGACCTGACTCGCCGAGTCCAAGAACAGACTCGCCGAGTGCTAGGCAATCTTCATCCAACTCGCCGAGTTGTTCCTCCAACTCGCCGAGTTCATGCCCATCATCAACCGACTCGACGAGCCGTTCATCCCACTCGTCGATTTCCTCCTCATCTTCATGCTACTCGCCGAGTCCACTCGAAGGACTCGCCGAGTTCATTCAGATCTACATACATGCAGAGGACTTTCGAGTCATGCATGGACTCCAAACTGTAGATCTACCCTTCCCAAGAATATTCCCCACGTAAAGTTGCAAACTTTACGTGTAGAGATGGAGATCTAGGCAAAAAGCACCATAAACTAGGGTTTAAGGCCAAGGGGCTTCAAAATCGACTCAAGGGCTGATACTTTATGCTTCCCCAGTCTATAACACACTTGGATCTGAAGTAGCAACTCCAGATCCGACTTCTAACTCAAAATAATATCATTATGGCTAAAGAGCCCCAACAACCACACATAGATCTAGGTGTAAAAAGGGTCCTGGAATTAGTTTATTACCTCCAAGTGCTCAGAATGAACTCACAATCCCAGATCTATAGCCCCTTCTTGCTCCTCCAAGTTCCTTCTTCCTTTTCCAAGCTTTAATGCACCTTCCAAGGCTCAAATAAGGGATATGGCGGCTAGGGTTTGGTATCCAGGGCTAAAGAGGCAGTAAGGAACCCTAGGAAGGAGATTAAGACGTTTATATAGGCTCCAAGTCCCGAATTTAGGGTTTTCCACGCACAGACCAGACTCGCCGAGTCAGTCACTTACTCCTCGACCCAGATCCCGCTCTGACTCGCCGAGTTCCTCCTTGGACTCGCCGAGTCGCCCCTTAACATTAAGGTTTTCTTTCCTTTCTTGGCCTTCAAAACTTTGGGTGTTACACTCTTTAGCTCTATGTCTCTTATCCCTAGGAGGTCTTCCTCCACTAGCAGTTTTTTTCGGAAAACTCTATTTATTTTGGTGTGGATGGCAAGCGGGCCTATATTTCTTGGTTTTAATAAGACTCCTTACAAGCGTTGATTCTATCTACTAATCGAATTCACCGTAACATTCTTATCAAACCAATTGTTATGTACAACTTTGAATCAATACAATGTTGCTCTGTTTGTGTGGAATTGAATATGGTTTATTTAAACTTGAATTGAAATGAGGTAGTAAACATGATTGAATTGGATGAAAATTGATAGAAATGAGTAATTATAGAATTTTAAAGATGTGTAAAGCTTTCATTTCTTGTGTTTTTATCTACAGATAAAATATTGTAAAAAAATGTGTAAAGAGATTATGTTGTAGAGAAAATGGAAGCTAATCACTTGGATTCTAATATGAGTTTGCCCCCACCTGTGTCAATAACTTATTGAGTGTTCATCTAAGTGACAATAATCTTTCTTAATTGAAGACTATAGAGGCCTCACGATCAAGATCAACAATTGAGGTTGCAGCCAAGATTGAAATAATTGCAAAAACTTTAGCTAATAAGAGTTTTATAATGGAAACCATTGCCATGATGAGTCTTTGTTAAATAGGTAGCAATCTATGGATTTAAAGGATGAAAATTTGGATGGGAATGAGATTGACATAGCTTCATCTTGTAATGGAGAAGTGAAATTGTTTTTCTTCATATGTAAACCTCCCGAGGGTTTATGTTTTCCAAGTATTGATGAAGTTATGACGCAAGTTGAGGATATGTATCAAGAAAGATTCAAAGATCTTGGAATTGAATTCTTGCATGTTTGGTGAGTTTAATTTTTGTTTGTTGTATGAGAATTAGCTTTGCTTATATATATTAACTCCTCTTTGAATGGGAGTTAATTTTGTTTTGAGTAAACTACATCAATGGTGCATTGGTTATGTGATTAAATGAAGGTCATATTTACGATTGTAATGCTAGTCGTGTTCATGATTTACTAGTTTAATTTTGTTTTGAATTGGGTCCTGCCCCCGAAATTAGTTGTTTCCCCCGCCCCCGAATCCCCTGTTTACAAAAGCCTCTGATCCCGCCCCCGAATACCTCCATTGCCTCCGATCCCACCCCCGTTTCCCCGTTTTATAGACTTAAAATTGATTATTTTTGCTAAAAGAACTGGTATATTTTGGGCTATAATAACAACAATTAGAAATAAGAAAGTAGAAACAAGAAATAAAAAATAAAAAATCGCAAATGAGAAATACCAACCAAAAATTAGATTATTAAGATGCAACTAGAAATAACATAATACCAAAATCACAGGAAATGTGAAAACTTAACAACTTACAATATTAGTTCATTCATAAACCAGATAACATATTACAAAAACAACAAAGTATTGAAAATAAAAAATAGAATAACATAACTATTTCATGCCTCGTTCTCATATCAATGATATCATCTGATAACTATGTGTTATCCGAAAAACAAGATAACATATTACCAAAACAATAAAGTATTAAGAAGTTGAACAATAACAATGTTTATACAACTCTGGTTTATACAATAGCCATGAAATTAGAAATCAAAACTCAAAAGTGGATAACTACATCAACCTTTGGGGCTTGGAATCATAAATCAGAAGTAAGAAAGTAGAAACCAGAAACCAAAAATCGAAAGAGAGTAGCAACAGGTCATCGTTTGTGGAGATGAAGTCAGGTCGTCGATTCAGAGAAGTGACAGCGTCAGGTGGCAGACAGAAGTCGTTCGTGGATCTCGTCGTCTTGTGAACTTGTCTGGCTGCATCGACTCATGGTTCGATTGAGTGAAGACAAAGAGTGAAGAATGGAGACTGGAGAAGTCGTGAGTCGCAAGAATGGAGTTGGAGGCGTGAGTAGTTGTGATTGCGCAAATGTGGAAGCAAAACCCTAAAAGTCAGATTAACGGTATATATATTTATATATTAAATATATAATATATTTATATATACAAAACGGGGCCCCCGCGGGACTACGAGACGAAAATACCTACTTCCGAATCCGATCCCGAAAATAAAACGGGGATAAATCCCACTCCTGCACCGCCCCGCCCACGATTTTTTTAAAAAGTTTATCCCCTACGGAATCAGAGTCTCGCGGGTGTTTTTGACATCCCTAGCTACCTCATGTTAATAACATGTACCCTCGTATCTCAACCTTTTAAGTTTTTAATCTAATGGAGGAGATTCGCTCATACATTCACACAATATTTATAGTTCACATTTGATCCTAACCATATATATATATATATATATATATATATATATATATATATATATATATATATATATATATATATATATATATATATATATATATATATATAGTTAGGTTCAAATATTTCCAGCAAGTATTATATGCATGAATGCACCAATCACAATTTAGCAAATAATTTATTAATTAAATAAATTAATAAGGGTAAATTAGTAAATCTTGACTCTAAAATTATGGAAATTGAGATAAATGGGGGATTTGGTTTAAAATCACCAAAATAAATATGTTGACCTAATAATCAAACCTTCAGATTTCTTCCATTCGTTCGTCCTTTAGAAATGTTCTTCCCCCTTATTAACCCTCGGACGATCGAAGAAGAGAGGAGGGTCAGACCTCATTCATAACCCTCCTGCGATTGAAAAAGAGAGGACGTCGGAGTTGGAATTATTTGTCGGCAGTCGATTCTATTCACATCATAGGTTGCATCACCATCAATCAATACCATTACCGCCTCCACATTTTCTCTTGTCCCTTATTATCAAAATACTGTTATTAGTGGGTTGAAGATGATGATTTGCTTTCCGTTCTTGCCTACCATTCTCGATTTCCAAGTATCGACTTTTTGGAGATATTTCCTTCACGTAAGTATTTTTTTCCAAGTCTCGGCACATTGTTGGCTCTTTACATACTTTTCTTCAACAGTTTATCTTATCACTGATATTTTTATATGGCTTCTTGTTAGATCGACGTGGAAGTAGCTTAGATGCAATCACAAACATTGTATCATTAGAACTTGGTGATAATTCTATTAAAGGTACTGTTACTCATTTAATTTCTCTCTAAATTCAGACATGGTGATAATGATAAATAATGATTTCTTGATTGTTTCAAATGGTGATAAATAATGATTACAATGTAACAGGTTGAATCTGATAACATAGTGACATCAATGTATTCACTAGAAGCTGAGTTTGCAAGACTTTTATGGGTTTTTGGCATGAACTCTTATGAAATTCTCAAGGAACATAAAAACTTAATTGCTTGTAATTACAGGTAATTAATTAAGTATTTTGTTACTTAAACTTTTCCATCACCTCATTTATCATATTCATTCCATCTATGTTTTTTCGTATTTTTTTTTATTTTGCTTCCGATCACACTAAGCCTTTCACATGATTTTGGCTTGTTTGATGATAATGCCTAACATGTGTTTGTTGAAATGCCTGAAAGAGAATCTAAAGAATTTAACCTTGTGGTATGCGTTCTGTAAGTCCTTTATACCTCTCTCTCCTTTTGCAATTTTGATTCTTTTGATTGGATAATTACCACGATTTTTTTTATTATGGGTGTATCCTCATGCATATCAAGCACCAAAGGAATAATCTTTAATTAGTAGCAGTAGAAAAATCCCCTTGGTATCTAATATGATGAGGGTAATTCTGTAACACCCGCGTTTCCAGACTAGGCATTATCTTTGATATAATAGTCTAGGTTAACCTTTGTAACCCGTTTTGAAATAATAGAAGTATATTATTTGAGTATTATGTGTTTTGTGCTTAATTGCTTAATTATGTGGTTCGATTAATTAAGAATAAAAATAAGCGTCAAAATTTAAGTGTAAAATAAACTTGATATCTTTGGATAATGTTGTAGTAGTTGAAACGAGGTTTCTGAATATATAAAGAACGCCCAAATCTGACTTCGTATGAGGAAGTTATGATTTATTGAAGTTTCGACTTAGCGGTATGCAGCCCGAAATACTCGATTTGAGATCGAGCGGTTTTTAGTCGAATCGATCTAAACGAGAATCGAAGATCTCGTTGTTGGTATCGAAACGATGAAAAGTTAGGCGAGAACGGACGTCAAACGAAGAAGTTATGAATTTATAACGAAGTTTTTCTGTCCCGGCCTACTAAAAATAATTAATAAAAATAAAGTCAAAATTAGCCGACGAAGTCTAAACGAAAGTTGTAGAGCATAGTCTCACCTACGCGTGGATATAAAGAACGTCGAAAACAGATTTCGTATGAAGAAGATATGAATTTCAGAAGTTTATTAAATAATTTGTATTTAAATTTAATCTTTAATTCGGATGTATATCCGAAGGAGTCACCGATCTGATCCGAAGTACGCCCAGCGTACCGCGAAGCATGACGCACCTCGCACTCGAGTTCTTCGGATACGTAAGCAATGACGATTTCGGACCAGTACGCCCCGCGTAACGCCGTACGCCCCGCGTACTCCGAGGCTCCAGCCTCCTATAAATAGGATGCGAGGGCAGCCGACTCAATTGCTCTTTTTCTCTCTTCTCTCTCCCTTTTTGCATCGATTTGCATGCCAGAAGTACCCCGAAGCCCCGGTATCATTCCCGAGCTCCGAAGCAAGTCCCTAGGTCCTGAAGATCCCGAGAAGTAAGATTCCCGAGCCGAAGCTCTACCCGCGAGAAATTCGATTTTTGTGAAGATCTTCCAGATCTGCGGAGAGATACTACTTCTATAAGCCGTAGTGATGTCTGATCGTCTTCTGATCAAGTGAGTGTATACTACCTTTCATAAACACGATAATAATAAAAGTATGGTTTGAGTGTATTAAGTATATTGTTGTTTATATGCGTGAGTGTGTATTTACTTTCTTCTAACGCATAATTATGAAGTATTTTATACGAAATACGTGTTATGTGTATAATTTTGTTGTTATGTGCGTGAATGTATATTCACTCTCTTCTATCTCATAGATCTGATTTATTTTCTATGAAATACGTGTTATGTGGGTGTGCCTCGTCTGTTATGTGGAATATGTATTGAATGAAAATGATATACAGGTTTTAAACTATGTATGAAAATATATATTTTTATCTACTAATATGTTGGGTAGAACATGGGTAGATAGTTGGTGTGTAATAAACAGCTGAGAGGCCTCGATGTTGTTGTTGTTGTTGATCTAGTTATTCAGCGGAGTATGGATAACGACCACAGACTCTTTCTAGATAGTCCTGTGGAACGCTAGCAGGTTCATAACCTGTAGGTGTTGTGAACGATGTGTTCTTCGGTGTACTCTATCCCCCTCATGGTTGCCTTTATGATATCTATTGTTGAGGAAACCCCTTAGCAGTAATGTCCGTCCCGATGAAAATCCTAGATTAGGTCCCTGGAGATAGATGTTATTTTAGGGACGTAAAGTGAGGATAACGGGAATGGGTAATCGGGATAGTGATTGGTTGGTTAAATTAAATATAATTTATTTATTGTGGGTTGAAAACCCTATATGCTCACCAGGCTCCCAAGCCTGACCCACTCAGTTTTATTTGTATTACAGGAAGTGGCGCAAGGGCGTAAGATGGATGAATCATCGAGTTGTTTTGTTTACAAGTCTGTATATATATATATATATATATATATATATATATATATATATATATATATATATATATATATATATATATATATATATTGTTGAATGACTTGTAATGTTATCGTTTATGCTTTATGGTTTGTATCAGAACATGACATCCCGAGTTTTGATTATATA
Source organism: Lactuca sativa (assembly GCF_002870075.4). Taxonomy (NCBI): domain Eukaryota; kingdom Viridiplantae; phylum Streptophyta; class Magnoliopsida; order Asterales; family Asteraceae; genus Lactuca; species Lactuca sativa. Next base: position 19,296,524 of record NC_056625.2, on the reverse strand, counting down.
ATGAAAATGCATCTCTTGATGAAATGCTTTGATAAATATTATATTATCATGTTTTGTTTTGGGAACAAATTTCGCAACACTTTTAAATCAAAAGGATTTACTTTGAAATTATTTTAAAAAACATAAATGAAATCGGTCTTTTCTGGCCGAGATTTTGGGGATGTCACAAATTCTGCCAGAATGGAATCTCGAATTCCAATTCTGTTAGAATGAAATCTTGGATTCCAATGCTTATGTTCTAATTCAACATAAGCATTGAATTTTGTATGAGCTATCATGTCTAAAACTTGTAATTTTTTCTGCACTTACTTATTAGTTTGTTCATTTTCTTCAATTTTTACATATGAGTTTTGGTGTAATTCATGAATTTCATTCTATTAGAATATAAATATTACATAAAACATGCGTTACTAGTAATTCTGACATGATACATTTATACATGCTTTAGAATGTTTATGCATATAGAAGAAAAGACTATGATTTTAGTGCATTCTGTAATGTATTCTATTAGAGTGTATTTTTATAAATGCATTATGTTAGAATGTCTTTGAGAATTTTTGTTAACAACAAATATATTTGTTTAACTGGTAAAAGCTACTAACGAGTAATGTATCTTATTCTTTCAGAATTGCATGAAGAATGAATTCAATATTGATTATACAAGAGAAATATTTGGAATCGAGTTCAACAACAAGTATATATGTGAAGATCAAGTTGATTATATGGACCATTGAAGATGATTAAGTGTATTTTGTTCAAGAATTGTATATTCATGAATGTTATTTTCTAAGAATTGTATTCATTTTTTATGATATTCTGTTAGAATATGTATAATTATATTAAAATGAATAAGGATATTAGTCTGTAAAAATATGTATGATTTTGTATTTAATTTTGGATGTATATTAAGAATAAAATCATAGACCCAAGTTGGATGTATATAAATAATATCTTATTCTTAAATCAAGTCAATTATCAAATATTAATGCATTGAAAATGTATTCTACAAGAATAAAATCGAAAATATATTTACTAGTTTATGGTTTGCATTCTGTCATTCTGACAAAATAAAATCGGATTTTTAAATTTGAATTAATTCAAAATAATCAGATTTTTAAAAATAAAGGAATAAATTATCCCTTAAAATCCGAAAATTTCGTTTATTAATATAGGTAAATTGTCCAAAATACCCTTATGCTGAAAATTATGTGATTATATGGTGCATGTTAGCCTATTGTAATATCATAGACTTTCGGATCATGACCTTTGATTCTATTCTATCCGGTGGTCCAGATCAGTGCATTCTGGCACACAATAGTTAGTAAAAACAAAATAACCTAACCCTATATATATATATATATATATATATATATATATATATATATATATATATATATATATATATATATATATATATATATATATATATATATATATATATAGACACACACACACACACTAGGCAGTTTGAGGCCCGTGCTTAGCACGGGTTTTGGAGGGGTTATTGGCTATTCTAAAAAATGACATACAATGTTATAAATGGGTAGATTTTATCATAAATGTAAGGGCTATTATATGGAAAAAAAATACATTTTTATTATCAATAAAGAAATATAAGTAGATTGCTATTATTAGTAAACAAATGAAATATGTTGTTATCATTATCATACATACTTATAAAGCTAGCATTTTTTCTTGAATCTCATACATTTGAAACCCCCATTTTTTTAACTTTCTCAAACCATATTCATTTGAAACCCCCCTTTTTTAACTAATGCAACTCAAAAGTTTTCTTAATTATGATTTAACACTCAAAAGTTTTATAACTTATATTATGTTTAATTAGCATTTAGTGAAAAGTTTACTATAAAAAGGTCAATCTTTTGTGTCTTTTGTGTTATATAAAATCTTACATGTAAGAAGGATGTCATAACATCAATGTTTTGCTTGGAATATCTTTCAGCCAAAACAAATGAAGCTTTTATATTCTTTCTTTATATTCAATTTCTCATTTAATTGTTATATGTGATTTATATGTATTACTCAATCTTGAATGTGACTCTCCAAACATCAATGTTTTGCTTGGAATATCTTTCTGATTCTTCTTTTTCAAGAAAAATATTTTGATTGCAGGTTAGTGAAGAATTGTCATCAAGTTTCTATGGTTGAATGGTGTTAAATGAAGAAAGAAGATTCAGAAAACGGATATAGGTTTTTTTGTTTGAGCAAAGTTGATGAATATTAGTTTTTTTTTATTTAAATGTATGTTTATGTAACATCTTTATTTATATATTCAACCACCCAATCCTCTTATTTATTTGATTGTAGTTTTTCTATTCTTATTGTGTTTATTTTCTATTATTTTTTTTGTTGGGTTATCCTACACAACATATTTAAAAGACAATATTTAAAAGATAACATAATTTTTAACATTTGATACGTAATTATGATAGACTTATCATGATATGTTCTTCATATGAAAGTAATTTATCCATATTACTACGACAAAAATTACATATGACATTTACGAAAATATATATATTATATGTGATTTATTTAACATGTATATGCACCTATGTATGTTATAAATTTATAATTAAATATCTTTATGTTTAATAATTGAAGGGATTAAAATGATGCATCAAAATTAATTATTTAGACGAATATAATAATAATAATAATAATAATAATAATAATAATAATAATAATAATAATAATAATAATAATAATAAATATATATTTCCAAGTAACGCATTCATTTGAAACTCACACTACAACTCAAGAGTTTTCTAATTTATATATATTTATTAGTTACAACTAAAGAGTTTTTAACTTATGATTATTAATTAGTAATCACTAATAACTTTTTATTTTTCTTTCTTTTATAAGGTTGTAAAGTTTTGCTCATTAAAACATTAATGTATTTGAAGAGATTTATGATTTAAATATGAAGAGTTAATATAAATGTTATAATCGATGTTTTAATGTTTTTATGTTATTAAAAGTTATACTGTTTATTTTTCATATTTTTTATTATTCGTTGTATATACATCTTTTTTAATACAAATGTTATAATAGATGTTTTTCTATTTTTTTGTTTTTAAAAGTTGCAGTTCGTATTTTTGTTCATACGTTTTGTTACCCGTTATATCATCATTCATTTGATATATAATTTACACAATTTTAAACGGTTTATAAAATTATCAAATAGTTGTATATATCACAATGACTTAAAAATTAAACTATAATGTTTAATAAAACTAATATGGTAACTATATGTTTGCTTTAATACTAACATTTTGTTTCAAAGTAGAAATATTAAATAATAATTTGGTAAAACTTATTATTTTAACTATATAATTCTATTCTCGCGCAACGCGCGGGGATTCACCTAGTATACGTATAAAGCTAACATTTTTTCTTGAATCTTATGCATTTGAAACTCCCATTCATTTTTCCTTTAACCACATTCATTTGAAACTCCCATGACTTTTCAATTTTCTTCTAATAATGATTATAAGTTAGTTAATAAGCTTAAATAAATATAAAACCTAAAGTGTAATCATATATAAACTAAATTTCAATATTAAAAGAATATATATTTTTTTCTACTTATAAAGTTATGTTTTTAACAATTAACATATTATACTTAATTTATTAGGTCTAATATGTTGTTGTATGTAAACTATTATCATTATAAAGCAACAACTTTTGAACAATTTGTATAAAATACTTAAATTGTTATTTTAAATATAACCTTACAAGATCAACTTAAATATAAATTTTAGTTCAACCTAAACAACCTAAAGAATATTTTGTAAATAGTTAAAAATGATAAATTGTAGTGTCTTTCTAATAATGATTATAAGTTGGTTAATAAGGTTAAATAAGTATCAAACCTAAAGTGTAATCATAAATAAACTAAATTTCAATATTAAAATAATATTTTTACTTCTACTTAGAAAGTTTTTTCTTTAACTTTTAACATATTATAATTAATTTATTAGTTTTAATATGTTGTTGTATGTAAACCATTCTCAATTTAAAGCTACAACTTTTGAACAGTTTGGACAAAATACTTAAATTGTTAATTTAAATATAACATTACAAAGTCAACTTCAATATAATTTTCAGTTCCACTTAAAAACTCAAAGAATTTTTTGTGAATAGTTAAAAATGAAAAGGTGTAGTGTTAAATGCAAAAACTAAATTGTAGTATCAATTTAACTAAAATATTTCCTAAAGATATTCTTATAATCGTTAAACGTTTTCAAATAAGTAGCTTAAAATAACTTACAATAACAATAGTTAAAAATAACTTTGTATAAATGATTATATTGTTACCTTTAAAATAAAATAAAATTTGTTTGATGTTTTAAATAATTACAATGATCGAAATTAAAACTTTAAGCAAATAAATTTTAAAAAAAAAAATAATTAACAATAACAACAACTATAAATAACATTAAATCATATATTATATTTAATTTTATTCATGAATAACCCACTGGTAGAAGTCATTCAAAAGATTGAGATTATGCGGTTTTAATAGATGTATATATTATCATATAATTCAAATTAATCAATATATTATATCAACTTAGTATATGAGTTATTATATCAAATTTAATAACCACATTATTGTTATATTTAAAAAAACATATTTTGGTAAATATTTCAGCTATATAGATGCTTCTGAGCAACGCGCGGGCATTCGCCTAGTTATATATAAATAAATTCTAACAAACAGTAATAACATTAATGGAGAAATCACCACTTAATGAAACTAAAGACTTTAATTAATAGTTTTTTTTTTTTTTGAAATAGAGACTTTAATTAAAAGTTAATAGTGAATCGATTGTTTTTTGGGTTTTCTTTGAACTTCATGTACCAAATAAGCTATAATAAGGTTTTGTGTTATGTTGTATAACTTAGCAATCATGTATTATATGTTAAGAATTAAATAACTTTAGAAAATTAGACAAAAAGATGTTAGCAGGACAACAAAAACGAACTCCACGCATGTGATTGATATTAATAACAAATTTCAACCTACAACCTTTTAAAACTGATCAGGTCTTTGTTGTTAGATATCAACCGTCTTTATAAGAGAGCAACACATTGATAGCAAGTGGTTAGCGAAAATAAATTCTTACATGTATTCATAACAGGGGTTACTTTGAACGAACGTAATGTAATTTGCATAAAATGACATATACGAAATATAACAGTGTAATCACCTGGTTATAATTTTTTGAAAATAATTATATATATATATATATATATATATATATATATATATATATATATATATATATATATATAGAGAGAGAGAGAGAGAGAGAGAGAGAGAGAGTGGTTCAAATGAGAACCATAAAAGATTAAGAACCTAAGAACCCCATTAGTTAATAAATATTTACATGATATTCTTGTTAAACATGTGAAAATTCTTTTTTTTCTCTCTTTTCGATACAAAAAGGGCAAAATTGTAATTTTTGCAGTATAATATTTTCATTCTTATATGCTCTCATATTTGAACACAAAACTTACATAAATTACAAGTTTATATAGTCCATTCGTAATTTAATTCACAAAATTCACAATTTAATACAAACCATTTTATACTAATTCACAAACTTAAAGAAATTAAAAATTCAAACTCTACTACTACCACCACCACACGCTGCCACCAACCACCTATACCAACATCGCAACCATTATTTTCTTCTAAATTAGATCTGTAAACAAAGTCATGCATTAATAACATAAATACTGCATTCACAGTCTAATAAAACCATTTATTTCACTCATTTTGAATTTAATGCAAAATTATTATTAAAACTAATGTATTCTTATATACTTATACAACACAACAAATAAATATATTCAGAAAAAAATTAACAAAAAATTTATACATAAATCATTCATATTTTAAATTGTGAATTTAATATATTAAGTCGTGAATAAAATTTACATTATTTCAAAAGCAAACAAAAAAATTATAAAATAATCACAGCTTAATGTCAATTCATTCACAGCTTTATACAATCAACTCATAATTTAATACACAAAATTTATAGCTTAATATAGTCAATTCATAGTCTAGGAAGAAAATAGACAGTTTAATGCAGTCAATTCACAGTTAAAACACAAAAGTCATAGTTTAATACATAAAATTCAAAGTTTAATACACAAAAAGTATGCATCCATAACCATATTTTCAGCTTAACACTCTTTATCACTACAAGAAAAAAGGGAATCAAAGACTGACCGATGGTCAATAATCAGTCTCTGCTAATAATCAAGGATTGATTTAGCTAGTCCCCAGCTAGTCCCCGAGACCTAGTCTTAGATAGTCGATTTTTTATGTATTTGGGACTGAAAATCAGTCCTTAATTCATCGAAGTATCAAAGACTTAAAATCAGTCTTTGATAATATTTCATTCAGTCTCTAATTTATTTTCTACAAATCCCCAATTTGATTATATATCAGTCCCTGATACTATCTTTTAGGTACTAAATATCAGCCTTCTATAATTTATTAGTCAGCCCCAATATTTTTCATTGGAATCTCTATCTTGTGTCATATCAGTCTCTTATACTATCTTTCAAGGAATAAATATTAGTCTTTGATATTCTCAAGTTCATTCTTAAATTACAAAATTAGCTCCAATTTTTTTTTATAAACTTAAATGAATTATAAAAGAATAAAAAGCAATTAAAATAATTAGTTTTACTTAAATTAAAACTTAAATGATCTTACAATAATATTCTCAATATTAATAACAAAAATATCTTTCAAAAGACATAATAAGTCTAAACATTATGCTAGTAATTACACAAAACACTAAACTATCAAACTAAATACTAGTTCAAGAAGAAACACAAAAGTTGAAGTGAAGATTTGATTTGCATAATTGCTCCTCTTCTTTATCCAACTTATGAAGAGTTTCCTATAAAATAACCATAACAAATCACATAAAAATATGTAAGAATATCACTAATAATCAAACCACATTAAAGAACAATGAAAAAAATAACCACACAACTTTCAAACTAATTAGGCAAAAATTAATGTAAAATATATAAAATATTGAAGTAGATAGATATATTACCTTCCAAAATGATAACAAGATCTCCATGTTTGCTCAAACTTATAGTACCTCTTTCAAACCTACAATAGTTGATAAACATGTGTAATAACACAAAGCAAACCAACATAAAAGCAACAATCAAAATTACCAATAAACTCATGATAAACGAGCTAGTAGTGTATCATTTCCAAATGAATCCATCTATAATATATGTGCATTTAAAAATAAAAGAAGCACAATGGTAAAAGAAACAACTTGTGAATAGTGATGAGCAAAGGAACCGAACCGGCCCGACCCAGGAACCGACTTCGACCAGAATCAAGAACCGAACCAGACCGCCGGTTGTACCAGTTCCAGTTGTACCGGTTCCGGTTCCGGTTTCGGTTTTTGCCAGGTCTTCGATGTCAGAACCGGCATTCAAGGAATAGCAACGTATTTTGAAGAAAAAATTATGATCCTAGAGATCCTCATGGATCAAAACCATATCCTATACGACCAAACATATGAGTTTCTTATTTTACTAAACTTAGTTTTTAAATTATTTTTAACGTGTAATCTGTTCATTTTAATCTAAAATTATTAGTCTATATATTGCAATATAAGTTAAATGAATAACCGTGACTACATCTTTTGCTTTAAAGTTATGTATTGCAACTTTCGTTTTATTATTCTCCACAAATCTTAAACCAATTATGAATCCTAATTGATATTAATGGGTTACCTTGTGTATCTCGACGCACAAGTGGAAGTGATTATAACCCACAAACACATGGCAGTAACCATGCATGATGCATGATTCCACCGCAAGTCATCATGTACATTCCCATCGCATGGTGATCCTCCTGCCTCATCCATTTATCATTAATAGCTTTTTACTTAACATAATTAATTAAGAGCCTCAACATATACCACACACATAAGTAAACATATCGTACATCGATTGTGTTAATATGTATGGTTACTTAAGTTGATAATCGCATAAAGCATCGCTTAAATGACCACCGTATACCTGAGTTTATGTGAGCCTGATTACGTATCCCTCAGGAGATTATTTCGTGGTTTAAACATGGATCCAAGCAAAAACCATGAACCTTTACTGGAAGCACTATCACAACCCATATACCCTTGAAAGTCCAAAAGCCGTGGGTTTTTTTTTTAAGATTGTCCGGTCCGGTTCCGGGTTTTGGGCTGGTTCCAATGACCAGTTCTTACCAGTTCCTGGTTCCAAAAATTGACAATATTATAGTATCAGTCCCGGCCCGGCCGATTCCATCGGGTTCCGATACCGGTTTTGGCCGGTTCCCCAGTCCATATGCTCATCCCTATTTGTGAAACCTTGGAATGAAAATATTCTTCAAGATACTATGTATGAAACAAAATGAGAATGCTTTTGGTCATAGTTAAGGAAATGGAAGTGTTCATTTGAGAGTTCATAGTAAAATAAATTGGACAAATTCCTACACACAATCAAGTTGTCATGCAACATTGGTGTTAAGGGGCTTGGTCAAAAAGCTTCACCCCATATCACCATTTCATCCCTAATTATTCATTCTTGTTATTAAATGAATAGATTAAATTACATATGAAAATCAAAAAGAAATTCCATGATTGAGAGTTGAAAAAAATAGAAACAGACCTTTGTAGTAACATTGGATATGCTAGGGGCACAAAGATTAATTTGATAGACAATGAGATCGCTAGCCATAGTCAAGGCTAATGAATGACTTGAATTATCCCTTAAATAGTTGATTGCAGCATCCTGAGAATTATTAGGACATATATACATCTCATTTATGGGCTTATGGCTGAAAGACAAAAATATGGGATAACAAATGTTGGTTATCATTTTTACCTTCCATCTATCATATGATAACAAATAAATACCACAAGCGGGTTTGAGTAAAACATATTTCAGTATTTAAGTTGTTGTTGAAGCATCAATATATCCGACTTTAAAACTATTTTATAAATTCTAAAATTAATCAGTGAAGAGAAGCGACTAAAGGAGAGTATCTAATGGTAGATGCTAAACTATTATGAAGTAAGAAATCAAATCATTCTAAAGAACCAGTCAAACCACTAAACAAACAAGACAAGTAACGAACGAAGATTGTCTGATAGTAGATGCTAAACCATTGTGAATTAAGAAATCAAATCGTTCTAAACAAACAGTCCCCAAAACATAAAATTATTCATATGACTACTACAAGCAAAAATCAATATAATACAAAATGACATAGACGAAGAGAAACATACAGTTATACGAGGAGGGCATACGATCTAGGGCTATGCAGGGAGGAAGAGAGTGAAGCAGGGGAAGAGGGCCGACTGGAGAGAGACGACTAGGGCGGAGAGATGGAGCTGCGAAACAAGGCGGACGATCTAGGTTAGATCCGTTGAGCAGCGGAGCATGTTTGCAGGGAACAGGGAACCACGAAGACTCGTTCCAACTTCTTAATTGATGAATTTCGGAAGCGGGATTTTATGATATGCTTTTTCATTTTCCCGCTAGGTAAGAAAAAGAGGCGGTTCTCAAAAATCTTTTCAAGTTTTACATTTTGAGGTTTTTAAATATTTTGATTAATTTTTTTCTATGAAATAAGGTTTTTTAAATATTTTAATTTATTATAATCAGTTAAAATAATAATTTAAGTAAATATGATATTTTGAATGTTTATAAAAGAGGTAGATGATAATATGATCTCATATTTATTGGAGGGTATAATAGACAATTGAGAAAAATAATGATTTAAAGTGATAACAAAATGTTTAAAAAAAATATTTAGGCAACTATCATATTTTGTAAGTTTATAAAAGTTAAATATGGATATTTTAGGTTTGGGAAAATATAATATTTTGATCTTTAATATGATTTAGGAACTAAAATAATTATGTGAGTAAGCAAAATTATTTGAGACATATATTTAGTCTGTGATATGTTTTATCAAAATAGTATTTGTGACCGATTCATTAGTCTCCAATATATATATATATATATATATATATATATATATATATATATATATATATATATATATATATATATATATATATATATATATATATATATATTTCCCTTCAGATTCAAAAGTGGCTAGCCTATCCAAGACTAAACTTCAGTCCCTAATAAGTTTCCTTTGAATATTATTTGTGATTGATTTATTAGTCTCTTATATATGACATCTATGACTAAATAATCAATCTTAGATGCTAAAATTCGTTTAGTTATAAGTGTTCAATCAAATTTCAAATGGTGCCTATTTATTAGGGACTGAAATCCAGTATTTGGAAAGTTTCCCATCTAGAGGACAAATTGGTGCAGTTGTATCAATAACTGAAATTTAGTCCCTAATAAGTTCAATGCACAATCAAAACTGACACATGTATTTCAGGGACTGAAATTCAGTCCCATATAACTTTCCATCCAAAGTAAAAGTTGGCACTAGACTATTCGAGACTGAAATTCAACCCCCAATGTGTTCCAACCAAACATAAACTAAAGCAAACAGATTTGGGACTAGATTTTAGTCTCAAATAAGTATCATCAGTCTTTAATGATTCACAAAATAAAATCAGTCCTAGATAGTATGAGACTAATTCATCAGTCCCAGATACAAGGTATCCAAGACTGATTAATCAGTCTCTGACGTTTTAGTCACAGAAGCACCTTTTTCTTGTAGTGTATATAGTCAATACAAAGTTTATACACAAAATTCATAGCTTAATATAAGTAACTTCATAGTTTCATATACATAATTCGCAACTTAATCTAGTCAATTTACAATTCAAACAGAAAAATTCACAACTTAATACAGTCAATTCGTAGTTTAAAAAGAATATTCAAAGTTTAGTGTAATCAATTCACAGTTTAAAATAAAAAAATGACAGCTTAGTAGACTAAATTCACATTTTAATACACAAAAAGTAGTATTCACATCCATATTATCAACTTAAAACACTTATTACAATTAATACACAATTTAATATATAAAATTCACAAACCAATATAATAAATTTAAAGTTTAATTCAAAAAAAATTATATATTCACAAGTTTATAGCAGTTAAAACTAAGATTAACAAAATTATATGACAAATGAGAGATTAAAATATCAAATTCACACATTAACAGAAAAAAAAAAAACTAAACTAAAATATAATAGAGATCTACAACAAATGCAAGTAGAAAAACATAATATCAACTTAAAACTTTTAATTCATAGTTAAATACAGAAAATTCACTGTTTAATACCCAAAAAATATATGCATTCAAAAGCATATTTTTAACTAAAAATTTTAATACAATCAATTCACAGTTTAATACAATTAATTCATAGTTAAATATACAAAACTCACAGCTTAATATAGTCAATTTACAGTTTAAACAACAAATTCACAGGTTAATGCATTCAATTCGCAATTTTAAACACAAATATCACAGCTAAATACACAAACTTCATACTTTAATATAAAAAAATATGCATTCACAACTTAATTCACAGCTTAATAACTTACCAAATTTCATTGAGGTATTTCATCAAACACCTTATGTGTATCTTTTTTTCAGAACTTCCTTTCGTAAACACCATCAATGTAAATACCATACACACACCAGATCTAACCTGAAAATGGACAAAAACATCAGATCATATGTCGATTTGTTGGTGTTTTGACCAAAAATAAGAGAAACAAAGATGTAAATGAGTTATACATGGGAAAGAGGTGACACATAACAGATTTGGTACAAATTTGACAAACATTTTCGCCGGTGATGGAACATTTCAGAGAAAAAAAAATAAGTTCAAGAGTTCTGGAACAAAACATTTGTATAATAACACCAAATTCTCAGATCTACATCAGATCTGAATTTATCTAGAGGTGGTTGGACATCTGGAGGCAGCGCTTGGTGGTGATGGCAGATCTAAAGTCGGGGGTTGTAGATATGAAGGCGAATGCACCAGATCTGAAGGTAAATGCTTCAGATCTGAAGGAGGCGGCTCCGAATCTGAAGATTGTTGTATTCCGGCGACGACGACAGTGCCGACGTTGGTGGTGGTGGTCGACAGCGGTAGAAGGTAAGAGAGAGAAAGAGAGAGATGAGAGAGAGGTGAGAGAAAATTTTTCTTGTGAGATTATATTGATCAAATATATCATATGATTTAAGTTATAAGGTAAAAATAGTGGTTTTTATGGTTCTCATTTGAACCTTTACCTATATATATATATATATATATATATATATATATATATATATATATATATATATATATATATATATATATATATGGGAATTCCAGAAGTAAATTGAAAATAAGTTCTAGACCTTTACGTGCACCAAATGCAATAAAAACTTGTATTATTATATTAATAATAGTTTAGTTCCTTATTGGATTACATGATGAAAGCGCAGAGTCCTTTTTTGTATTTTACCCTAGTCGAATTGGGACATAACTGAGCATGAAAAAACTCTTAAGAGTCTTCGATTTTAGAACCTATAGCCACTTGCCACCTGTTCATCCAACGATTCATGTGTGAAAATAACCTGCAAACCAATATGAAACCATCATTGGCAAAGCTTTGCAACTTCTTTACATAAGCAGATTAGCATACACTAAACCTTTTGCTATAAGCATAACCATCACAAAATCCACATCAAAGAATGTATATGGAAACATATTGTATCAATTTTTTGTATAAACATGATTTCCTTGTGGTGATTCTTGTAAATGAACATCATGATAGTATTGTATTCTAGTGGAACAGGCAATTATGACAAATTTTATCACATAGGTATGGGCATAATGAAGACTAAATGAAACAGAAACATAATAAATCATGCAATCTTCATAGTTTTTCATTCACTTTCAATGAACAAAATGAAAGTTAATAGTTGCATATGAAATGTGTATATTAAATGCAAATAATGAAAGGTTTGTTAGCCCTAAATATCTACTGAAGATCTGAATGAAATCGAATTATAAAGGTTCTCATTTATTGCTTTAGTTTTCTTTGTTTAGCATTTGCATCTCCAACAAAAGTTAGTAATTGCATCTCATTAAATGCTTCAGTTTTGTTTAGTCAATGATTTTTTTTATAGATGTACTTTTATGAACGTATAGAACATCAAACATCCAACGAGATTTCTAATTTCCTCCAAATCCATTCAATAACATAATCAATTTATTTAAAATCAAAGCTACTAACCTTAATTTTTGGAACCCATTTTCTTCAATTTAGCATCATTGTCTAACGTAAAACAAACCTAAATCATATCATAAATACCATAATTGAGAAAAATAATAAGATTGAAGATGTCCGATGAATCATTTCAAAGCAATAAAATGAAATAAATAAAAAAAAGTTGAAATCAAACCTACGGCAGTGGATGGTGGCGGGATAACTGGTGCCCAAAGTTAGGGTTAGAGAGTAGAAAGAGAAATGGATTAGACATAAATTATTCATCACGGAGAGAAACAACCAAACAAAAAAACAGAACTTTAGAGAATAAGAGAAGAGAATCAGTGGTATATTGGTTAACAAACAAAATTGAAGAAACATACCCTCAAATGATTTAGAACGGAACCTAAATGAAAGGAAAATGAGGAGCGTATAATCAATTATGAGCACTGGTAGACCTTTATTGAAGCGATTGTGCGAAGAATTTCCAGCGACTCGATGGAGGCTGTTCATCACCTATTAAGAGACATTTGTGCAAATTACAAACATCGCAATATGACATACAAGAGAAGCAAGAATGAATACGTGCTAGGATATCTGAAGCCACCAAAGTGAAATTGATTTTGCGTCGATATGAGATGAAAAGGGGAGAGGTCTTCTGGAGGGGAATCGGAAAATTTTCTGGCAACTCTTGGGGGACATCATCATATCGATTGGAAGGGAAGCGCTAGTCGCACACATACTGAAAGGTCAAACACATGCGACACATAGGAACATGAGACGTTGTGAATCGACGTTGATGCCATGGCGTCGTTTGGAAAGCGATTGACGTGGCGTTCAATAAAGTGCGTGAAATTGATATAGGAGGCAGGAAAAAACAGTGTTTTTATATATAATAATGATATATATATATATATATATATATATATATATATATATATATATATATATATATAGGAACCAGATATGATTCTATTTTATGTTATGATAAATAGATAATACTATATAATAGTATTAGAAGTAACGTTGTTGAGAAGACAAACGAATAATAATACATAATACTCTGTATGGAATATATATATATATATATATATATATATATATATATATATATATATATATACATTAAAGATAGGTTAATGTCACCTAATAATAGAGTTGGTATTAGAGGTTAGTTACAGACATTGTAATCTAGTCTAGGGATAAGCTTAGACTTATGGAAGATACATAGTTCAATTAAGTTTGATATTGGGTAGTCTTGTTAGGAGAATGTGTGCAAGCTAGGCACAAAGAGTAAAGTTATGTTCTGTGACACTCTCAGGTGTCGATGTATAGTTGCTTTGTATGAAAGTAGGTTATAATATTCCCCTTATATGACCAAAAATGGTGGGTACAAATCAGTTAACTGTAACGGTATGTTTGGTGAACTCCAAGAGTAGGTGACAACACTTGATCATTCTAGATAGTCTTTTGAATTACGTTGGTGGTGTGAGCTCATTTCTCACATACGTAGATGAAATGGGATACCATATTCGTCAAATACTCTGATGACCCATATGCCTTTTATGACTGCACCAACTAAGGAAGCCCCTAGCTGAGTAGTCAAGCTTTTAACCGTTCATCAGGAGAGATAATTTCTCCATGATAATCTTTGAGGATCGATAGTAATAGATAAGCATATATGGATGTTGTATGGTAATGGTTGATTTTGCAGGTATGGTAATTAAGGAGTATTATCATAATAATATTATGGGATTGAAATCCTTATGCATCTCACCAGGTTTCCAAACCCGACCCACTCAATTTATATGCATCACAGGTATCAAGAATTAAGCTACTGGAACTTGATTAGGAAGCTCAGTGAGTAAGAGACATCATGCAATAGAGTTTAAGACCATTAGGTCTTTACACTATAACTTATGTTTTCGTATTAATTATGACATCCTTAGGGTTTTATTAAATCGAGACAATCACTTGTACTTAAAAAGTTTCAAATATACTGGGAAATTCTGCATGAGGGATAATGCAAGCGTAAAGAAAAGTTTTAATTGGTTCTGAAAGTTTGAGGATGTCACACTAAGTATCAAACAATTTGAATTTGATCGAGTAAGACCAAACCTTTTACAATACTTAATAAAAATGCAGAATTTCATATATACCATTCCTAAACATCTAAATATCGTATTTGCCCGACCTAAACTTAAAATACTGTATTTGCCCTTCTTAATGTTTTTTAATATCATATATACCCAAATATATTTTTTAAACAATTTTTATTGATTTATAATCTTTTTATCATTTTAAATTCATTAAAACTAGAAAACATTGGAAATGGACAATTTTACCCATGCTTCTAAATTCCAATACAACATCAGGTGACGTGAATAATTAACTCACATCCTGCTTCATCAATTGTAATTAATTTGACTATTTTAATCCTGCTTCATCAATTGTAATCCCTTGCTTCTTCGATCACAACTTAGTTGCTTCTTCCCTATCGCACACGAGCAGCCTCCTATTCCATCCAGTTGTTTCACATGCGCATCATGCATTAGGTAATTAAACACAAATGAATTGTAGACCAATTTGTCCCCTACTGCTACCACCACCAACTTGGGTATAAAAACAATGTAAGTGAATCAAACCATAAACAACCTCAGCAGACTTAGTAGACTTAAGAGCAGAAAATAAATGAGTTGTAGATCAATTTGTTTACCTCTAAAGGGATTATAATCGAGACTCATACTGAAGTATTACTTACAGAGTATTAAACAGATAACCACTTTCATTAAACCAGAAAACCAAAGTCAAACAAACCATGGATAAAGTCACATGCTATTCTAATCGTTCTATGTATCTTTTCCTGTCAACAACATGTTGACAAGAGATTTATTCACCCTTGTTAATCCTTTGGGAGAATACTTTTACATTGGCAATAGAGAATCATATACATATTTCACTTCAAGTATTGTTATTAGGAAAGCTAAATCTGTTGATTTTCTATTTCTTGGATCTCTCTGCCTTATTATTGATTTGACTTGGTGACTAATGAAGGAATACAGGGGAAAACGAAAAACCCTTGACCAAATGACTGATAATTGGGAAGCAATGTTGAGCTTGAAGTCTTTAAATGGAATATCCACCTTTTGTCTCAGATAAGGAAGGGGATATAGGGTATAAGGTATAAATACTTGTGGGTATTGGTGATTGCAGAAAGAAAGAGACGCCATGAAAAAAACCGGCAAGACGACGACGGTTACCGATGATCGTGAGGAAGACGACCCATAAGCCTCTTCCTCATAAAGTATTCCTGCTCGTGTGCGATAGGGAAGAAACCACTAGTTGCGATTGAAGAAGCGAATGATTACAATCATGAAATATGTTGCGATTTAAGTATTCACGTGATTTGATACTGGAATTTAGAAGCAAGGGTAAAATTGTCCATTTCAAATGTTTTTTAGTTTTAATGACTTTAAAATGATAAAAAAGATTACAAATCAATAAAAATTGTTTAAAAAATAGATGTGAGTATATATGATATTAATAATCATTAAGAAGGGCAAATACGATATTTAAATTAAGTTTAAGTCGGACAAATACGATATTTAGATGTTTAGGAAATGTATATATACGAAATCCTGCCTAATAAAAATCATATAAAAAACCTCTAAGCAAAGTCTTTCATACAACGAAATCATATTAAAATGAAGGTTGTATCCTAAATCATAGGATCATAAATGTTCAAATACAACAAATAACAAACAAAGTAAAAACCATACAGAAAACTTGCATGTGTAAGCATTGAAGTTATAGTTATGATCGGCAACTCATATGATAATAAAACATATAGTTTGACCCACATTCGGTTTAACAAATATATGTTGAGTTGCAAACATAGCAAAATGATAAAATGATCATTTTCATCATTCAACATAGCCAATCAGACATATAATTAAAAATCATGGTTTTAGTCAGATGTAGATTCGATGAGAATTCATACCCAGTTAGACTCCGATTCAGTTAGATCTGACTCAATCATCAATTATCAAACAACTCGTGAGTCAGATCTGATTGAGTCAAGTGTGAATCTGACTGAGTAAGAGACATTTTAGAGGAGTTAGTACCGAGTAAATATAAAACAATTTGAATCTGATCGAGTTAGACACAACCCTTTACAATACTCAATAAAAATCATATCAATAGCATTTAAGTAAAGTCCTTCATACATCGAAATCATATTAAATCGAAGCTTGTATCCTAAATCATAGGATCATGAATGTTTTAATACGCAAACAAAGTACAAACCATACAGAAAACTTGCATGTGTAAGCATTGAAGTTATAATTATGATCGACAACTCATATGGTAATAAAACTTGCACGTGTGGTTATGTTCGTGCTTTTGGTTGATTAATCCATATGTTTCATATTTTAATATTCGTAAATCTAAAAGTTTAATGTGATTTATATTTGAAAATACATGTGGATGGGTGCTTGTCTCCCTCTCATTACATTCTTAACTTTCGCATGTGCAAAGTCTCATTATATTCTCCTACATTATAATCCAACTTGCCTTTTCCTTTTATTCAAAAATTCCCTCTTCCCTAAGTTTCCTTGCCACTTTTACCAAATCAATAATCAAATTAATAATACATTATTTTGAAAAAAAAAATCCAAAAACACAGTTTCCATTCAATTCTTGATATAGTTTTTATTTATATAGACAAATATGAATCCTTTACAATATTTTATTTTATAATAACAAATATGAATGGGATATACGTAATTCACAATACCTGTTTACATTGTTGATTGTTTATTTGTTTTTGATACATATTAGTTCATTGAAAGTACTGGTTTTTTTTCATTTGATTGTGGGAAGTTCAGTTATGGTGTTTGGTGAATATTCTGACGTATAATGTTTTTTTCATGTTAATCAATAATGAAAGCTTTAATAGTGGAGTCAGTTTGTGAGAATCATGACATTCAATGTGCTCATAATGATTTTTCTTTAATTTGATAAAATTAAATAGTTATTTATGTGGAAACACAACAATTTGGTTCTAAATCGCTTTGAGATAACTCTAATGCGACGTATACATTTTATTTAACCACATAAACCAATATATTTACATTTATTTATAAATAAAAACAATTAATTTATTTTTTGCATAATAACAATAGAATTACATTTATCTTTGTGCCCTTACATATGTTCTTATCTCTATAACTTTGGAAATAATCTTACGTATAAATTTAAATATATAATTTCAAAAAAGAAAAAAAACCAGCTCGTTTCAAAAGTGAGTTATTAAAAGTTATCCACCCGATATTTTCCTTTGGTAAAGCAAGAATGCGAATCTTATTTACTTTGTAGCAATTTATGGTCCTTCATAGTACTCAAATAAATACAATAAAGTTACATATTCAATATAATCCATCTACATATTTAAATATAGAACTCAAAATAGATTCAATGAAGTTCCAATAATAAAAATTATCAAAACTTCACCATAATGTCAAAATTAGATGGGAAGATAATTGATCAAAATTCATTTAATCGGTCAACACATGTAACTTGTTAATATGAGCAATATTAAATTATTAATGAATAGACTAGGTTTATCTATTAATATTTTCTTTAATGTGGCCAATTAATAAATGTGTGATTTTATCAAATTACGATCATCAGCTATATTATAAAAATATAAAATAAAAGTAAGTCTATAAAAAGAACAATATTTGATGCGATTTGTTCTTTATATAAAGAGGAGTTCAGAAAAAGTTTGGGCCGTGGGGTTGGGCCTGCTAAAAGGAAAAGCTTTGATAACTGCCCTTCGATAGGACACACAAAGATGGCTGATGGGAGTGTGTGTGTGAGAGAGAGAGAGAGAGAAAATAGAGATGCAATCGTCGTCGTCATCATCATCGTCGTTTATCATCAAACATAATTAGATTCGAGTATTGTGCAGTGGATACAACAGAAACAACACTCCGAGGCAAAAATCAAAGCACTTAGGCATTGTAAGGGGGCCCGGGGTGGTGTCAAAGAGGTTATGGTGTGGAGGAATTTGGGGAAAACAACGACGAGGAGGAGGAACAAGGTTAATAATCTGATTTCATTCCTGTTGGTGTTGCTTTTCTCATTGATGTTCGACGTCTTCTCCGGTGGTGATGGTCGTCGGACAGGTTACGGTTTTGTTGAAGGCGCCGTTGGAAAAAGCGATGGAGGTTCTGGTGCGATTTTCTGGATTACCGGTGGCGGTGTTGGTGCTAGTGGTGCCTCTGGCTCCCAATCTAATGTCGGAATAGCTATCGCCATGACGGTCATGGCTGGCCTCGCCGTGGCCGCCACCCTCGTTTACTCTAATAGGTAAAAGAAGAAGAGAACATTTACAATTACTTCAATTAGTCGTCCTAATCGAAATAGATCAATCGGAACCCTAAATTCCTAATTTCATTCCCTAGGCTCGTATAGATTATAGATATAGTTACTTCACATATAGATTTACTAGAAAAAAGGAAAGATGTTGGCCTCACAACAGAAACATCATGTATTGAGAGCACTCCGGCGGAATCACACTTCGTCACCATCATCTTCGAATTCGTCCTCTCCGACATCGTCGTCCTCTTCGTCATCGTGGATTCATTTGCGATCAGTCCTATTAGTCGTTGCTTCTTCATCATCATCCTCACCAATTTCTACTACTAGGTCAGTTCCCTCATTCCTCTTTCCTCTCCTTTTCAGATCTCGATCTCCAACTACTATCTTTTACTCCAAAAAAATGCACTGATCTCTTGTTTCTCAACTTGCTCTTTCGATCTGTTCTACGTTTTTTTACTTCTGTATTCAAGGCACCTACCTTTCACCAGATATTGTATTCCTCCTTTTTTTCTCAAGTTTCTAAGGGAAGAAACGTTCAAACTGCTATAATTATTTCCTTTTTCTTTTCTCCCAACGATAAAGATGGCTGCCATTTGTCCTCATGTATAACGAATTAATCGACACTGTAGCTTCGGTGCTATTGACTTTCTTAAAAAATAATTTAGAGAGGAACAGTCATCTTCCACCATGGAGTTGCGATAGTTCTGCCCCCTCAAATGTCTTATCATATTGTTGCATATAGAGATTTCGTTGACCAAATGCTTCAGTATAATTGTAGCCTTGTAGAATGAAGGGGAGGGGATGATGCCAATGTTTTTGTTCCGAAATACTTTATGCCTCTTTTCAAATTCTATCACTCTGTGTAAGACATGTTAATATAGACTGTTAAAAGATGTATTAATCTTCTGTTAATTTAATCTTATACAAAATATATCCCCAACTTTAAAGTAAACCGTGAACTTTTTAACTCTGAAAACTAAAGAAACTGCACACTAGTTGTTTCTGAAGTCTACTATGTCATCTACAGTTCCTTGTTATTCTGTTTGATTCTTGATCCTACAATAACTGTGTACACTCTCATGTATTGTGATGTAGGGGTCACCTTCAATCCCCATGGTCAAAAAGGAGAAGAAAACATGCTCTTCAGCCAAAACAATGGAAAGCTTTATTTGATGAAGATGGAAGACTATGTGATGGCGGGGTGAAGTTCTTGAAGAAAGTTAGAAGTGGAGTATGTTTGATCTTTAATTTTTAGTTAACTTTCTGTTATCATATCCATTTTGGCATTTGCTTCTGTTATCTGATCATTTCTGCAATACATCTTTACGCAGGGTATTCATCCTAGCTTAAGAGCAGAAGTTTGGCCCTTCCTTCTTGGAGTGTAAGCACCTAAAACCTATCTCCTTACACTCATGGAATTCTTGAAACCCATTTATAATGCATTTGAAAAGGAAACTCATTCTGTTATATGAAACCCTTCTTGCAGTTATGATCTTAAAAGTTCAAAAGAAGAACGAGATGCTGTTAAAACTAAGAACAAGAAAGAATACGAAAATCTTAGAAAACAGTGCCAACAAACTTACATACGAAGAGATAACAGCACTAACGACATAAGTGACAGCAACCATGATAGTGATGATGTCAGCAACAACAACGATAGTGGTGAAGTTGTGGACACAGATTCCCACCAAGTAAAAGAAGAAATCAGTGACACCACCACCACCACCACCACCAACAACAACAACAATAACGACAACAAAGATGGTGATGATGTAAGCGAAGTGACTACCAAAACTGACACATGTTCATCTGATTCTGACTCATCTGAAGAAACCGACAACATGGAACCCTCTCCTGCCACACCACAAAAACCCAAAACCACAGAAGAAGTTAAAAGCAAAACCTCACTTCCATACAGATCGGAAAGTTTCGCCACGTGGCAAAGAATCATCCGGCTGGATGCCATCCGGGCGAACGATGAATGGATCGTGTACTCTCCATCACAGGCATCGGTGTCCGTAACAAAAGCACAAGAATTAGCAAAAAGTGTAGTCCTAAAAGACTACACTCATCTCGAAACATGCAGAGTCTTCCATGCTGCACGTTTAGTTTCAATTCTGGAAGCATACGCTTTATACGACTCAGAAATCGGCTACTGTCAAGGAATGAGCGACCTTCTTTCTCCGATCATCTCAGTGGTGGAGGACGACAGTGAGGCGTTCTGGTGCTTTGTTGGGTTCATGAAAAAAGCGCGCCATAACTTCCGGTTAGACGAGGTGGGGATCCGGCGGCAGTTGAATATTGTTTCCAAGATTATTAAAGGGAAGGATTCGCATCTGTACAGACACCTGGAGGAGCTGCAGGCAGAGGATTGTTTCTTTGTGTATAGGATGGTGGTGGTTTTGTTCAGACGGGAGTTGAATTTTGAACAGACGTTGTGTCTGTGGGAGGTGATGTGGGCGGATCAGACGGCGATCCGGGCGGGGATAACGAAATCCGGGTGGGGGAGGATGAGGCTGCGGGCCCCACCCACGGATGATTTGTTGCTGTATGCGATTGCGGCTTGTGTGTTGCAGAAGAGGAAGATGATAATAGAGAAGTATAGCAGTATGGATGATATATTGAGGGAGTGTAATAGCATGGCTGGACATTTGGATGTTTGGAAGCTTCTGGATGATGCACATGATTTGGTGGTAACCCTTCATGACAAGATTTAGAGCAACTTGCTTCTTCTTTTTATTTACAAAAAAAAAATGTCTCTTGTCTGTCTGTCTGTATCTGGTTTTGAATAAGTTACGGATATTCCTCAACTTTTGTGCCCGCACTCTCATCCCAACCGAGTGATGGTGGCTTTTTTCTAAAAACTAATTCTCAAAAATGTTTGTTGTTCTCAGAGAATGATTAGTATTTGTCAAAAAAATTCTGAGATATTTTATTCAGAACTATGGTCATGGAGAAGTTATTGTATTGTTGTCCTTGTTTCTGCATTTGGAAAACTATATGCTTTTTCGTTTTACTAATATGTCTTGGAGTTGGATCAATGACAGGAACATATGATACCATATCATTTATTTTCTGGATTGAGGTATTACTTCTAAATTTTCGTTTTTTCCAAGATACATATCAATCTGTTGTGTATAGATCATTTGTTTTACTTTGTAAGATCGTGATTGCAAGAGTGGATTGGGATCGAATTATCCCCCCAAATCAAAGTATATTGCTATCTACTTGTTGACAAGTTATATAAGGTTTGGGAAAAGAACGATAAATGCTAAATGATTTATTGATATTATTTTCCCGTTTTATAGTACTGTTATCTTTTTATTGTAAAGCTCTTTTACCAGGTGAGTGAAACCGGAAAAACTATATAAAAGGACAAAATTTTAAGGCTGTGTTGGATTATTAAACAGAGATTAATTTTTAGTGTTAGCAAAACTATAGAATTTATACTTTTACATACTAAAGACCTAATTAAAAAAATATGGGATTGGATCATTGTACGATCTATTTTAGCTACGATCTTGCTACAAAATTGATCTAGATCGTGATGATTTCATGATTTGTTTTTTTTATAGATATGGTCAAATAGTTTCATTTTTAATGCTAGTAAGACTAGATCGAATCTCCGTTAATATTATTTTTCATCATCAGGTTCACGAAAGTAATGCTTGACGAAAATAGTCGACATAATGGTTCTAGTAAAGTACCAAACCAAATTCAGTAATACCAACGGAAAGTAAATTGTTGTCCAAAAGGACAAGACTCTGTTGAAAAATATATTCAATTTTGATGGAAGAATCAACTAGATTTATAGATTTAAAATTTAATTCAGAGATGAATGTTGCTTCCATCATTTTTGTATTTACGGGTCATTTTCCAAATGATAACAATATAATTGCAATTGTTGTAACTTGGATCTCGTTGTACAAACTTTTGTTTTATGGATCGTATTTTTCCAAAACTAATAAACCATTGAAGACCTTATCTTAGAAATAGAAGCATAATTTCTTTGTAGATAAGCCGAAAATTGAGTTCCTTTAAGTTTTTACAAGATGACCATAGTTAAGTTTTGTTTTATTGATTCATGTTCAAATTCTTATACTATTCAGTTCGTGTGGCTATGGAGGTTCATTTATAGTGACTCAAAAGCATGAGACATAGTCTCATGTTTGCAACAAAAGATTAGTTGACACACGAAAATTGGCTTGGAACCTCGTTAAAGAAGTTCCCTTTCAAAAAAAAAAATTTGGATTCATCTTTAAGGTTGTCAAAAATTAAACTTGTGAAAATTATGCCCCCCCTCCCCTCCCTTATTTATTTATTTTTTGTGCACACTCCCTCATTTTGTAGACCCTCTAAGGCTACCCGGTATGGGAGGCATTTCACACGTCTTGGGCTGAGGTGACAACCTCTCCCACGCGTGAACACCACCCCCAAAGCCGGTGGGCTGCATGTGACGTGAATGGAAAGACGGAAGAATATGCTGCATCTGATTGGTGGTGAACCTGGTCCCTCACAATTTCTCTCTTTCTCTCTCTCTCTCTCTCTCTTTCTTTTTGCCCCCTTCACCACCAGACCACCGGTGAACACCATTTCCATACCCTGGTGGGTTGGGTGTGGAATTGTGAAATATCTATGTGGCATCCCAAACACGCGTGACCATTCCGTATGGCCTAACACCAACACATTACGCCTCCTCCTATCGGGTCTCCGTTATGCAATATGCACCATCACCTCTACACTGACTCTCTTGTATATATGGTTAATCCGCTAATAAAAAACTAACATACCTATCATCTTTTGATCTCTCGATTTTTCTTTATCACACATGGTTGATGAAATCAAACCCGACCAAGAGACGGTGGTCTGTTTAGAGTTTAATAATAATAATAATTAGATAAATAGTAAAACAATCATTTACATGTCTTAAAAGTCAATGATCTCCACTTCAAAAGGCCAGAAGATAATAAACCTAATGATTTTAAAAAAAATGAAACTATAAATCTGTATTGGTAAAAGTAAAAAAACCATGCAAACAAAAAATTTAGATCTCAAAATTTTATTAGAAAATGTAACATTTTGTAGAAGAAAATATAACTATGTTTTAAAAAAATGTAACACTTTGATAAACGTTAGCTTCAATTTTCAGAAAAGAGACAAAGGAATATTATATTTATGAATTATGACAAACCAACCTACTATACTATTCATGCAGAGGAATTGGCATTTGGCAATTCGCAGTTCTGGAAGCTTGAGAATCCATGCTACGTTACACATTTGATCATCGGTTTAGTGGTACCAGTCCATGACTAATTGTTCATAAACCATAACGTATATCAGGATTTTGTTTTGGAAGATGCTACACTACAGTAAACCTAGAAGAGGGGGTGTACCATCGTAAACGAACGGATTTCTGAGATTGGATGTGTCATGTGTGAGGGCTGATTCATTGATTCAACAATGTCTACGAACCATGACCGGTCGGAATCACAAAACGGCGACTCGGAACACAATCCAGATCCCAAATCTCCTCCACACGAAGACCCTGCGATCCAATCGACGGACGGACCATCACCTGGCAACGATGTGGATCACCCTTCGAAGCTCGACCAAATCATTACGTCCAATGATACTGATATCGATTCGACCAATGTTGATCCCGAACCGGAACTGGAACCGGAACCCCCAAAAGAACCAACACCTACTGTGCTACCGAAAGACCAAATCATTCCGTCCAATGATACTGATATGGATTCCACCAATGTTGATCCGGAACCGGAACCCCCAAAAGAACCAACGCTTACTGTGCTACCGAAAGACGAAGCGAAACCGTCTGTCGCTATGAGAGAATTGTTGGGTGAACTGAAGAATGTCGATGTCAATGAAGATTCTCCATCGGCAGCAGTTGCCACGCCTTCTCGTAGGTCAGGCTTCTCCCAATTTGGTTTTTACATGTAATTTCAGTGAAATTCCTGTATAATAACAAATCAACTCATGTAAAAACCTAATTCTTCATTACTTTCCCTTTTGCATGCACTCAACCTGCTTCACTTCAGTCAAGATAACAAACAACCTAAAGGACGAAATAGTGCTGCCATGGCCTTGATCAATAGTATCTCGAGTTCTGATGAAGAAGGAAGGACAAGGCAACGAATGCTTAAGTTTGCTGCAAAGAGGTGTAGCCATGTTATCCATACTTCACCACTTCCTCTTTATATGAATATGTGCGTTTTTCATATAAAGATTGTCATATTTTCAGGTACGCAAGTGCAATAGAGAGCAATCCAGATGATTATGATGCACTATATAATTGGGCATTGGTTCTTCAGGTCTGTTTCTGTGTACTTGTGTGGCTAAATAACGTTCATATTGCTGTTTGTAATTGGGCACTGGTTCTTCATGTGATTACAGGAAAGTGCAGATAATGTTAATGCAGATACTAATTCACCTTCCAAAGATGCTTTACTTGAAGAAGCCTGCAAAAAGTATGCTGAAGCTACCAATTTAAACCCTGCCCTTCATGATGTGAGAAAAAACTTAATCTGATTTTGATTACAATTTTTTCCTCTTAACATATGCTAATTTCTACCTGTTGTCCAACTACAGGCTTATTATAACTGGGCTATTGCCATATCCGATAGAGCCAAACTCCATGGACGTACAAAAGAAGCTGAAGAACTATGGAAACAAGCAACAAAGAATTATGAAATAGCTGTCAAACTAAACTGGAACAGTCCACAGGTAACTTTTTAAAAAAAAATGTAGCTCTATTTCATTTCTAAATTCTCTGCTTCTTGTTTATGACTTTTTGATGAAATTACATTCAGGCTCTGAACAACTGGGGACTTGCTTTACAGGTGCTTCATTTGAAACTTTCTAATATACTCCTAAACATCTTATATTGATTAACATCACATCTATAATGGTGTGTCACAGGAATTAAGTGCAATTGTTCCTGCACGTGAAAAACAGACTATAGTAAGAAGTGCAATCAGTAAGGTAAACAAATATTATAAAAAGTAAAACTTTCACCTTTTTCTTATAATTTTTCACCATGAATGGATTGTTATTAACCACATTTATAACCACCTATGAAGTTTCGTGCAGCAATACAGTTGCAATTTGACTTCCACAGAGCAATTTACAACCTTGGCACTGTTCTGGTCAGTTAGTTTATGTAATTTTTTTCCCAATATAATAATATCATCGTATATACTATTTATGAAATTTTTGTCATGAATAATCTTTGTTTTGTTGCAGTATGGATTAGCAGAAGACACATCAAGAACTGGAGTACCAGTTGTTGGAAATGAGATTCCTTTCAATGAATTATACAGTCAATCTGCTATCTATATAGCTGCTGCTCATGCATTGAAACCAAATTACTCAGTTAGTATACTGTATACCTTCTTCTATTGTTTCATGCAGAAATTTCAAAATTGTTTAAATGACCTTTTCGTCCTTTTGTATGCATTCAGGTTTACTCCAGTGCCTTGAAGCTTGTCAGGACTATGGTAAATGTTATTCATTAACATTTACATAAAAAAATGATAATTCATTTTTTGGATTTTGTTTTTGCAGCTTCCTTTACCTTATTTAAAGGTGGGTTATCTTACATCCCCACCAGTGGGGAATCCAGTTGCACCACATTGTGATTGGAAAAGATCTAAGTTTGTTTTGAACCATGAAGCACTTCAACAGGTATATGATTCTATTCTTTTTTTTTTTTTCTGTTGATGTTAATTAAGTGTTAATGATTCTTACTTTTCAATCAATTATTGTAGATTCATGATGATCAACAAAAACAAATATCTGGAGATCGAACAAGTATCCGAGTTGAAATTCTGAATATTGTTTCAGTAAAAGAATGCTCAGATTTGACTTTACCACTTGGTCCTTCCTTCTCCATTGATACAATTCATGGACCATTCTTCTTGGTACTTCCCATCTTCTCTCTTTCCAAAATTTAATCAACAATTTAAAATGTTTAATTAATCAATCATATGTTCTTTCTTTTCTCATCAGATTGCAGACTCACGCGAATACATGGACACATGGCTCGATGCTATTCGCCTAGTCTACACAATATTCGCCCGGGGTAAAACCGATGTTCTAGCTGGGATAATAACAGGATAGAATCCTATTCCTATCATCCTATTTCACTTGATATTCTTTAATTCTTTCGCCTTTTTTTTTTTCTTTGTATAAAAATTCAATCATTATAGAATAAACTCCAACTCAGCATTATTCAACACATCAACTATGGTTAACAACAAACATTACTAGTTTACTACTACCGCCTCTAATCTTTCCCAAAACTAATCACAAAATTTATAAATCTAAGAAGAAAAAAACTTCATACAAATAGGAGGCCTAATTTTAGCCAATGCAAGAACCGAAGCTGGTAGGGACCACATACCTTCACCACAGATCAAACCAGAAGCAACCGCAGGCACCATTGAATCCGCCTTTTTAGCATTCACCTTGTGCCACATAAACACAATCAAACTCCCAATACACATATCAATAGCAAAATACCCACCTACCAAAAAAGGAACAGCCATACATATTGGCAATGGCATCCATTTCCCTATCTTTTTTGGCAACATATCTTTAATCATATTAATCAACACAGCAAACGCGAAAAAACCATAACAAAGGTCCAAACAGTGTTTAGGTAAAGCCGAAAAACCTTGCACCCCAAGAATCGCCAAGTTTCTGTAGATTATCGCGTATGGTGCTTTGTATTCTCCATCAGGGTTTCCAATATCAAACGCTTTGTAGAACAAAAAGAAGCTCAATGGTGACACCATGCACCCTATTGCTGTCCCGATTGCTTGACTCACAAGCATCGTTCTTGGAGAAGTCAACGTGAGTTGACCGGTTTTCAAGTCGTGCATCAGTATGCAAGAAACCGAAACCACCGATTTCACCAGCCCACATCCCGCCATTCCCGCCACCACCCCGTCCTCTTTTCCCGCCATTGCCGCCATCATGAAAAGCCCGATTTTCCCGTAATTGTAAGCCATGTTGATGTCGGTCAACCCGGCTCCATACGCGTTACAAAAGGCTAAAGATGGAGCAAATATGTAGGAGATGATGACATAATACCATTTAACTTCGGGAAACATGTATGGGATTGCAATCACAGCAATTATAGCCAAAGTTATGTATCCGATTGCTCCTATTGACATGGGTATGTTTTCTCTTAAGAAAACCTCGTTTTGTTTTAGCTCAATTTCACTCACCTTCTTCTCGCTAACTGGATTGAGGGTTTTGTTCTTGAATCTTCCGTGTACGCTCATGGATGTGATGTATAGTATCTTGACGAAGTTGTATAGACCATCTCCTAGGATCAGAGCAATGGAGATAAAGGCTTTGTAGCCATTGAGACTTTTCATGCTGCTTTCAGGCAAACCATCAGGATACCAGTCTCCTTTGTTTTTTCCAATTAAGGGCCACATTATACCCCATGAAACCACAGCTCCAATTAGCAATGACAAGTTCACAATGTGAGGACAAATCATCCCGGTTCCCACATAAGTCATACTAAAGTCAAAGTAAAACCTACAACCAAATTCAAACAAACCCACCCCATTAATCAGAATCGATGGAAAAAAAAAAGTTGAAGTAAATAAGAACAGACATACGTGTTCTTCCAAGCTTTTAAACCGAATGTAGGAAACTGAACAAATCCGCAATCTTCTTCTTTTCCTGTGAAGAACCACTGAAAAAAACCCCATAGAAAGCTTGCAGAAAAGTACTTTGCAAATCCCTTCACTTGCTTCCTACAATCCAAAGAAAGAAATCATGAGTTTTTTTGACATATTATTATGATATATGTCTAGTTTGAAAAGAAATGGGTTAATTTAAAAAATAAAAAAAATACTTTGCCATATCATCTCCTTGAGTATGAAATCCATTAATAAGAACCGCAGTCGCCATCCCACTTGGAAACACCAACTTATAGTCCACGATTAAAACCTGCAACACCATTAAGCAGTCATGAAATATATATTTATTTATATATAAAATCAGAAGAAAGGAAAAGAGATGGATAGATAGATAGATGTACCTTGCGTAGTGGGATCAATACAAAAAGACCAATAAAACAGACCAAGAAAGAGTAGCCCATCATCCAACCAACACCAGGCTCTTTATAAGTCCCTGGAGAATTCACACCTCCAGCCATCTCATATGTTTTCTTGTTTAATCCCAGTAAATAAGATCCATATCCACCTACACAATCATCAAAAACCCATTAAAAAAAAAAGAAAGATGTTGATGATGATGGATGATATTTAATTGAATTGAATTGAATTTCACCTCCAATAGCAATGCTGTAACAGGCAACGGAACATGTCTGAATCATGGTGTTCTCATGTCTAGTAAAGGGAACAGATGAAATCCCTGATTTCTGAAGCATCTTTGTCCAAGTCCTCATGAACACAAAAGCAAGAAGTGCAGCCGAAACATTCATATTAGGTGTCATTCCAGTTGTCAGATTCAATTTCATTGCTATGATACTGTAAATACTCCCTATAATACAACTCGCCACAATCCCACGAACCGTAATCTGCTTTGTCCATGGCTGCAGCCTCCCTGAACCACCCTCCTCCACACCATCACCATCATTTTTCTTCGCATCTTCCATTTCACCTCTTTTCTCTCCCTCGATCTCCCCATTCATTACGGATCCTACATCAACATTTCATTATTAACTAATTAAACAACATAAAAACAAACAATCCAAATTGCAAATATATACGTATGTATGATCTCCCTCACCTTTTATATCGGGTACCATTGAAGCACACTCTTTGATCTTACTTATACTTGTATATATATATATTCCCTCCCCTCCAATATAATCGAATACAAGTTTGGATATGAAACTATGAATGTCTTGCGTTTTCTTTCTCCATCCGACAAGTATAACAATAGAGTCTACTCCTATTGTGCTTACAAACACAACTAGTATTTGAAGGATGTTACTTTGCACTTTACCACCCTCTACTTCCGTTTAACTCTAAATTTTGGATGTCACATTTTGTCATTCGTATTCGGTTGAAAACGAGACCAGTAATTCAGAAGGTTACGTTTTTAATTTAGCATCTTATACCTTTTTGTTTGAAATGACATTACATAGTTTTTTCGTTGAGATTGATCTCAAATTTGAGTATTTTAGTTGATTAAAGGACATGAGATTGTTTCGTTAAGTTTGGACTCGTTATGAAAACCAGTATAAGTGTGAGGGGTTAATGTGCAATAATAGTTTTCTTCGAATTTGATTTCTTAGATATTTATTCTGTTATTATTCTAAAGAAAATTATTGGTTTAGTATAGTATTTTGCATACGTCGTTCTATCTTTGTTGATAGAAATCATTAACAAACACATAATTTAATTTGGCATATAATGTTCTTAAAATATTCAACTAGCAATCAAATAGTTTCTGACATATAATGGCTGTATTATATAAATATGGAGCAAACATACTTTTTGAAGTTGAACAAAATAAAAGAAAAATATGTGCAGGTAATGGAATTTAGAAAATAATAATAATAAAAAAATGAATAGAAAAAGTGAAAAGACCCATGGAAAATGGTGACCTCACAATCGGTTGATGGTGTATGGTAAGGAGTGGGAAAAATTGATCCCGTTTTGTAAGGTTGTGATTTGGAGATGAAAAAAGCGTGTGGAACATTTACTCCTCTCTCATTGCCTCTCCACATCCTTCCCTATCACAATTTTATTCTCTTAAATCTCTTTTTATCATTTAAGAAATAAAAAATTATAAACCAAATCATCTAACCAGCTTTAGATTAACCCATCTCAAAACCCCACATGATGCAACACAGATAATGTTTTGGGCATGTTTTGGTTTAAAGTTTAAATCATAAAATTCATGTGTATTACAACATGTTTCAAGTTATATCATGTAATATTATAGATTTTCAGTTTTGTCCATAATTTATTTATGTTTGTTACTTAATGGGGTATGGATGCTAGCACACGTAAAACTAGGCTAACTGAGAAACCCGATGAAAAGCCATAAACAACAAATAAACATGAGCGGGTAGTCAACCCGCCAAGATGTACCGACCACATACACCAAGAATTGTCCTATCTCATGTACATAACATATAAAGCAATATATGAGGAAACACAGAAAAGACAACCTTATTTTATAATAAGGGTCTTACCCTTACAACCTTAGGACCAAAGCAAGGTTTGAAAGAAAAGACTATGAACCGGGTAAAACCCAAATTATAAAACGAACCTCGAAGCAATCTGTAGCAACTTTACTCAAATCCTAATCCAAAGCATGACATTTAACTTAGGCATCAGAGAGCAATACCAGGGTCTCATCCTCGGTATGGCTTTCTAACCTAACTTTGTCAATTCTGTGCAACGTGACATCTGAAATGCTTAGTGGAGGAAACCTACATAAGGGTAGCCATATACGCACTCAGGATATCACGTAGCAACATTGGCGCCATCCATATACAAACATGCAAGACAAGTAAAACACTTTGTGCCCTCTTCCTGATACACCTTTTAGCCCAATCAACATAATCCATGCCTTTACACCAACCATCACAACAACTTTGACCACCGGAACCCCTTATGGCATCCTCATCCCAACAATAAATACCACCTACCACTCAGCCAAACGTGCAACCTAAGACATAGGCAAACGACCAAACGACAAAAAAAACTAAGAAGGCTAGGCAGGCAATCTCAGTGACAATGGAAACGACCAGTAGTTTGAGCACGTCCGGGAGAAATATGTCTGGAAGACCTACAAGGCCAACCCTTAGAAACAATGACACGACAATGCAGACATTACCACCTTTGCTACAACAATACCTCGCAAATACCACAATTACCTAACAAAACACACCGCCATACATGCCATTACCGCCACCATTCCCATACACACATTACCAATCATCCTGGCCTCCCCAACATCAGCCAATATATGTTTTACAACCCACACCAAGAGGACAATCAACGTCTCATCTGCAACAAACCACACAATTGGCAAACAACAATAGACAAAATAACACATATGGAGATGCAAGCACTAGACGGGTCTTGAGGTCAGACAACTCACCTCTGATAAGAAGCATATGCGAGTACCAACTACCAGTCGAAACGAATATACCAAAAATTACGAAATATGACAGGACGGGAGATCCAGATGACCATATTGAGAACAATAGATGAAAAATGGATGTTTACTATCTGGATGAAAAATATTGGTGTATATTCTTCCCAATTACTTTATTAGGCACAACACAATTATGGTACAATGTTCACCAACGGAAAGCATACACGACTTCAATCAGTCCAGGTAAGAATTTGTGGGACATTTCGTCCAACAAAGAAGATACACGACAGACGCACAAGCTATATTGTGATCGTTCAAAGGTTCAACAAAACCACACTCAACACACCGTAGAAACCAGATAACATGGTGATCGTCGTCTTTGTATATGGGTTACGCCCAGGAACCCTGTTTAAGAAATTAATTGGTAAACAGTCGTCGTCAAGAAAATAAATTATGGAGAGAGTTCATCGGTACATGAAACAAGAAGAAGCAGCATCCAAGAAATACAAAACCAACCAAGGAGAAAAGTTGATCGAACACCCTATGCTAGAGGCCACATATTGGAAAATACAAGGCACCAAAGTATAAAGCAAACCCGCTCAAATCGTTTCCCACACTCGCATTAGAATCCATCAATAGCTAGGCACGCTCGAAAAGAGATAACCAAAATAACACAAATAGAGATGCAAGCACTAGACAGGTTTTGAGGTCAGATAACTCACCTCTGATAAGAATCATATGCGAGTACCAACTACTAGTCGGAACGAATATACCATAAATTACGAAGTACGACAAGACAAGAGATCCAGATGATCATATTGAGAACTATAGATGAACAATGGACGCTTACTATCTAGATGAAGAATATTGGTGTATATTCTTCCCAATTACTTTATCAGACACAACACGATTATGGTACAAAAGTTTACCAACGGAAAGCATACACGACTTCAATCAGCCCATGTAAGAATTTATGGGACATTTCGTCCAACAAAGAAGATACACGGCAGATGCACAAGCTATATTGTGATCGATCGAAGGTTCAACAAAGCCACACTCAACACACAGGAGAAAACAAATAACATGGTGATCGTCGTCTTTATATATGGGTTGTTTCCCACACCCGCATTGGAATCCATCAATAGCTAGGCATGACGCTCGAAACGAGATAACCCGTAAATGAAAACAAAAAAGAACACAGGGGGGGGGGGGGAAATGGAGAGAAGATAGGAAACAAGGATCACAGAAGATATTGTGAGTTTCATGAGTCTACAGGGCATGACACCATTAAATGTACTATGTGACAATGGGAAATAGAAAACAAAATGCAATCAGGACAATTGACTGACCTGATCAAAAGTCTTCGATCTAAGCACTTGGAGAACATAGCACCCACTGAACCAAAGGTAATTAATGCAAGGAAAAACGAAATATTCAAGCTGCAAAATGCTGACCATGATGAAACAATTGGTGAATTAGAGAACTTATGTTCACATTCGCTGAATGGGATTACAGTCACGATAACCATAGAGGGGATGAGCCAATCATAATTGAATGATTGATGGGAAGAATTATGTGAACAAAATCTATGTTGACAGTGGGAGCTCCACAGACGTTATGTACAAGCATTTCTTCAAGAAATTACCAGTATATGTGTAGAAAAAAGTAGATCCACATGAAAATCACCTAATAAGTTTCACGGGCCATAATTCATAAATGCATCCTCACCATATGACATCATCTTTGGAAGAAGGACAATGCATAAATTCAAAGCAATAGCATCGACAATTCATGTGGTAGTCAAGTTTCACACAGTGTCGGGTATAGGTACAATACAAACTAAGAGGAGATTGGGGCAAATGGAACAAACTCAAAATGAACACAATGCCAACAACGACCTTAGCAACCTTGAAGCACTCAAAGAAAACAGATCGACAATGAAGATAAAGGGAAAAAATTCAAACCGAAACACATCACCCGAAGAGCAACCATCTAGTGATGATAGCTCTGCAGAAACATGTGCTTGAAGCAAGCAATACAACTATTAATGGATAGAGTTTTGTGGCATGTCACTAAAGATAGTGCGGTTTTTGTCGTTAAAAAAATTCAAATGGATAATATGCATTATACTGACCATTACCCAGGAACTAAAGATGGGAGGAGACAAAGAGCGAGGCGAGGTGGCAGGAATAAGAGAGAAGGCAATATTCCATCCTGTAAACCCAAGAACGACAGAGAAAAACCAGATACCAACAGAAGAAGAAACTTCACCCGCAAAAGGCAGCGAAAAAGGGTACAAAGGATCGCGATGATGTCGTGTAAAAATGAAAAGCTTGAGTGAGATATATGGTACTAGTAAGACACAAAAATCCAAAACATACAAGGAAAATAGAGTGAAGAAGAGGACACCAATTGAGTTACCATAATGGGGAACCAAGAAGGCTCAAATGGAAAGGTTGAAAACAACACGACCCAAGACGAACCTATAAGGGTAGACGTGGAAGGAAGAGGAGAAAGTCTTATTCAACATTATTAGGCACAACGAAGGATAGGCAAAGGTAACAACCTACGAAGAGCATGTTGTAGGGAAAGTGGTTACAACCGCCACCTTTATC
This sequence comes from Lactuca sativa, assembly GCF_002870075.4. Lineage (NCBI taxonomy): Eukaryota > Viridiplantae > Streptophyta > Magnoliopsida > Asterales > Asteraceae > Lactuca > Lactuca sativa. The sequence goes on along the minus strand of NC_056625.2, from coordinate 19,261,140 downwards.
CATGACTAAATCAAAGAAGAGGCAGTTAACAAATTTTAGAATATCTTTATTCTTTTAAAACATTGTAGCTCGGTCAGCCGATTACATTCGTAAAGTTCGAGTACCATACTCCGACCAAGGCTACCTGCTAAGCCAAAGAATATCTTTATTCTTTTAAAACATTATAGCTCAGTCAGCCGAATACATTCATAAAGGTCGAGTACCACACTCCGACCAAGGATACTTGCTTAGCCTAATAAATATTTGTATTCTTTTAAACCATTATAGCTCGATCATTCGACTACATTCATAAAGGTCGTGTACCATACTCCAACCAAGGCTACCTGCTTAGCCTAAGAAAATCTTTATTCTTTTAAAACATTGTAGCTCGGTCAGCCGACTACATTCATAAAAGTCAAGTACCACACTCCGACCAAGGCTACCTGCTTAGCCTAAGAATATTTCTATTCTTTTAAAACATTGTAGCTCGGTCAACCGACTACATTCATAAAGGTCAAGTACCATACTCCGACCAAGGCTACATGCTTACCCTAAGAATATCTTTATTCTTTTAAAACATTATATCTCGGTCATCCGACTACATTCATAAAGGTCGAGTACCACACTCTGACCAAGGCTACCTGAGCCTAAGAATATCTTTATTCTTTTAAAGCATTGTAGCTCGGTCAACCGACTACATTTATAAAGGCCAAGTACCATACTCCGACCAAGGCTACCTTCTTAGCCTAAGAATATCTTTATTCTTTTAAAACATTGTAGCTCAGTTAGTCGACTACATTCATAAAGGTCGAGTGCTACACTCCGACCAAGGCTACCTTCTTAGCCTAAGAATATCTTTATTCTTTTAAAACATTGTAGCTAAATCAACCGACTACATTCATAAAGGTTGAATATCGCACTACGACCAAGGCTACCTGTTTAGCCTAAGAACATCTTTATTCTTTTAACCCAAAAATGCATTTTTTTTGCACAAAGTCACTTGGTTAGCTACAAACAATCATGCATGTGACAACAACAATGTCCTAACCAGTATACTTGATAAGGAGTATATAAATTGGTGCAACCAAGCGATTCGACTGCCTAGAAATAGAGCAAAATATTCAGACCTAGGTTAATTACTCTGATTAAAAGGACATTACTTCCTCAAAAGTTATGACAAGTATACAAACAGACTCGAGGATCAAACACACAATATTCAGACAAACAACATCACAAATTACCACAAAGCTCGAAATCCTTACAAAAAACCTCGGATAAACCATAAAGGAAATATAGGAATAGCAAATTGTCATACAACTCAAATTACACTAACAATAGGAGAAAATAGAAAGGAAATTTAGTACCAAGAGACAACCACAAGCTGTATCAAACCATACTACAATAACATGTCAAGTGGTGCACAAAACCACTATGAGAGGGAATGCATACCAACACTCAAGCTCCACCACCACCTCCAGCACCTGTCGACGACTTGTCATCAACAGAACCACTAACCAAATCCCGTAACTGCTTTACATCACTAAAGGGAAAACCTAGCTCAGATATATATTAACCACAAAACAAAGTAGAAAATGCCTCCTCCATCTTATAAAAACGAGTAGGATCATAGAGTGGTATGTCGGTAACAGATAATCCCAAGTTATGCTATGCGTTCATCATTTCACAACCTTGTCTTCGACCATAATCGAAACAAATAGTTTGTTGATCCCAATTAGCATCATAAAAGGAAGAGTCGGCAATAAGCTTATCCACCACCTTTTTCATCCCATTAGATAAAAACCATGATATATCCTCATTCTCCTTACGTAAGCGATTCTCCAACCCAACCATACTCACCTATAAATATGTGTTTTTCAAAGTAGATTCATTAAAATCACTCTTTGACTTTCGAAGATCATGCCCGAACATTGCTATTTTATCCAAGAATCCAATTTTCTCCAATTCAAGAGATGTTGTTGTAGCCTTTAACATAGCAACCTCTTCCTCCACATCTCAGTAACCCACCAACTTACTATCAAGGGTATCCCTTTCATTCTACAACACGACCAACTTATTCCTCATCTTCTCCACCTTAGCCTTAGAAACCATACCAACAGTAGGGGAAACTTTCTCCAGCTTAGAAACTTTCTCCACAAGACACACATATTGGTCATGAAATGTCTGAATATTACGGGAAACTCCGCCAAATAAAGTTGATGCGTTTTGATCACTCTAACAACCTTTTGGTGCACATGCAACCCTAGATGCTTTGGATCTATGTTTTCTCTAATTATACATGCAATTTGATTTTCCAAAGCATTCATCCTAACTAGCATACAATTGAACAAAAATACTAGTTGATAACTTACCTCTTAATAGGACTTGTAGTTCTTGGCCTTCAAAGGTTTTAGCACCTCAAATGTGATGACTCTAATGTGTCACAAACACCAAGTGCAAAAGGAGGCTTGAGAGAATAAGTTACTTAGCTCAAAATCAATACACACTCTCCAAGAATGTTGTGGCAACCGATTTTGGCTCTAGGGGAGTCTATTTATAGTGTGGTAAGTGCTAGGGTTTCATCCATGCAAACCCTAATGCACCATGACTCTTCATCTTAATTAGGCTCCATGGGTTAACCTCCATGGACTATCCGTGTTGGCTTAGCCGACCCAAATAACCATGGATCATTGGCCCACACTATAAGAATTATTGATTTACCAAATCAGTCCCCGTATATTTAATTAGTCTCTTTTGATCACTAAATTAATTCCAAATTAATTCTTGATCAATACTAATTAAATAATACGATTTCATATTAATATATTATACTTATAATATATTAACAAATCACAAATAACCTTATTCTCAAAAGTCCATCCTATCAATTTGTATTGATGAAGGCAACCCAAAAGGACCATGCTACTCTCGGGTCAAGTACATACAAATTATAGTTATGGGCTTAGACACTAAATCCAACAGTCTGCCACTTGGATAAGTCTAATAACTATAACTACAAGTACGACTTAAAACACCGACTAACAATCATAGCTCTTAAAAGCCGCTGTCGAACTCTAACCTAGTCAGCGACGCGTCCTTTAGATAAGGGATCATATAATCCTCTATTCTTCAAGATCAGCCAGACAAATACATGGAACAACGTCATACTTATTGTCCAATAGTTTGTTTCTTGATTTCCGATTTGTTTGACAGAGAACATAATTGAACACATCAATTTAGTCTCGACCGGGTCTGACACATAAGTCAAAACAAAATCATCGAGGGGCCCAAGATATCGCTTTTAATCCTCCAAGAATTAAAAGGAACAGATAAACTTTGACATTATATGCTTGTACTAACTATTCATCAAATCATACATAACATTGCATTTTATAACATCAAATTACCGATGCGTTTTCGCACTATCAATGTACAACCAACTCACAGTCAACAAATCATATATCTTGGTTTGAAGACTTATATGATATTATCGTCTCACAATCATTCAAGATAAATTCCATGAAGTGATTCAAGTGAGCACAGGTTTAATCCAATACTCAGACCTTATGAGCACTCATGAATGTTGCAGCAAACTTTGCTATGTCTAATACACTTCATACAATCTACAAGCCAAATTCATGACAGTCTTGTCTCAATACCTACTTCCAAAGTATGATCGACTATGGATAGTTTGAATAATATAATTATTCTGGAAGTCAAAACATGCAAAATGAAACAATAGTAAACAATTGACACAAGATAGTAACTTTACTCATAAATAAAAAACACCTTTTATTTAATCATCAAATGCCAATTACATTTTATTTATTACATGTTTCAAGATAGCTATCTAATCATTAAAACTAATATTATCCTTCAGCCCAATGCGCCTCACATGCTGTAAATGCTTAACCCTACTCATTCCCTTCGTGAGGGGATCTGCTAGTTCTCATCTGATGATACCCTCTTTACCAAGAGGAGTCCTTCTTCCACCCGATTTCTTATGAAGTGATATTCCTTGTCGATGTGCCTGGATCTGCCATGATCTTTGCTACTGTTGAGAAGGTCTCATCATAGTCAACTCTGTGATTTTGAGTAAATCCCTTCGAAACCAGTAACGCCTTATAAGTGTGTACCTTCCCATCCATGTCGATCTTCTTCTTGAAGATCTATTTTCACCCGAATGTCTTACGATCCAGTACATTGTCAACCAAGTTCCGAACTTGATTGTCATACATGGACTGAATCTCGCTGTCCATAGCCTCTTTCCATTTTGCAGACTCGGGGCCTGCCATGGCTTCCTTGTAATTGTTAGGTTCATCCAAATTTACCAGTGTGCTATCACTGGTAAATGTATCACCCTCAGATGTTATATGGAAACTGCACAACACAAGTGGAACACTAACTCTACTAGAGCGCCTCATAGGTACGGATTTGTCAACTGGCTCAACAGGAGTTTCCACCTTAGGTTGATTGCTAGTGTTTGAGGTTCCTTCACCGCTTGACTCTTGAAGCTCTTCAAGATGACTTTGCCTCCCACTGTCTCCTTGGCCTATGAGTTCTCTCTCGCGAAAGACTCCTCTCCTCGCAACAAAGACAACATTGTCACTCGGTCTGTAGAAGAGATATCCGAAGGATTTTTGTGGGTATCCGATGAAAATACACCGCTCATTACGAGGTTCGAGCTTGTCGTGAGTCTCGCGTCTCACAAAAGCCTCGCAACCCCAAACCTTGATGTATGCTAACGAGGGAACCTTCCTTGTCCACATCTCGTGAGGTGTTTTGCCAACCTTCTTAGTTGGGACTAGATTAAGGATATGGGTGGCAGTCTTTAAGGGATACCCCCAGAATGAGATAAGTAACAAAGCTCGACTCATCATGGAACGAACCATGTCCAACAAGGTTCGATTGCGCCTCTCAGCCACACCATTCGGCTGTGGTGTCCTAGGTAGCGTCAATTATGAAACAATCCCACATTCCTTAAGATAGTCTTCGAACTCGATACTAAGATACTCACCACCCCAATCGGATCAGAGCATCTTTATCTTCCTGCCCAGCTGATTCTCCACTTCTTGTTTAAACTCTTTGAATCTTTCAAAGGTTTCTGAATTATGTTTGATTAAGTAGATATAGCCATATCTTCTGTAATCATCAATAAAAGTCACATAGAAGAGGTTAGCATCCCTTGTGGCGGTTCTGAAGGGTCCACACACATCGGTGTGTATGAGATCCAACAAACCTTCACCCCTTTCACAAGTACCAGTGAAGGGTGACTTGGTCATCTTTCCAAGAAAACAAGATTCGCAAGTGTCATCCGACCTTAAGTCGAATGACTCCAAAACTCCAGCCTTTTGGAGTTGGCCTATGCGCTTCTTGCTGACATGTCCAAGACGACAATGCCACGAGCATGCCTTATCCAAATCATTGGAAGAATCAATGTGCAACACATTATTTCCTATGTTGTCTACAACCATCATAATTTCATATACACCATTACAAGGTAATGCTTTAAAATAAAAAAAAATACCATTATAAAAAGCATTAATAGCACCAATTTCATTATCAAATGAAAAACTAAAATCTTGTTTGTACAAACCATGAAAGGAAATAATATTTATCGCCATATCAGACGAGTAGCAACAATTATTCAAATCTAATTCTAACCCAGTACTAAGCGATAAAGAATAAACTCCAATCTTGGTGACAGGTGAAACCTTCCCTATTCCCCATGATCAAGTTCTTATTCCCGTGCTCCACATCCTTACTTCTTTTTAGTCCCTGCAATTCAGAACAAATGTGAAATCCACAACCTGTATCAAGGACCCAAGAACAAGAATATGATGAGTTATTAGATACAATAGTATAATTACCTGCATGGGTGGGTTTAACCTTCCCATCCTTGACATCCTGCAAGTATTTGGGGCAGCTACACTTCCAGTTCCCTTTTTCATGACAATAGAAACACTCTGCTTCATTAGGAATGGTAGAGGGAGCAGCAGAACCAACCTTGGTACCACTTGAAGAGGATCCATCAAGAGAATTTCCCTTGCGGCTCTTAGAGGGAGCCTTCCTCTTCTTCCTTTTCCGATATCCAATTGCCAAGATAAGGGCATTAGTTGTAGGAGTAGAAATAGATTTACCTTTGAGACTACTTTCAACAGTACTCAAAAGGCCTTGAAGCTTGCTAAGAGTGACCTCATCCTTGTTCATATGATAGGTCATACGGAACGGATCATAACATGGAGGTAAAGAGTGTAGAATGATATCTATATCCAACTCTTCATCGAAGTTCACATTCAACTTCAGCAAGCGGTCCACAAACCTTTGCATTTTCTGCAAGTGGGCCGTGATGGGTTCTACATCCTTCATCTTTGTTGTTATCATGGATGCGATGATTTCATACCTCTCTTGACGAGCACTCTTATGGTATCTTTCCATTAGGTCTTGGTGCATCTCAAAAGGTTAGAATTCCTCATAGGAATTTTGGAGTTCAGCTGTCATAGTGTGGCCAACATGATACAAGACACCTTGGTGGCATCCTTCTCATGAGTCCTAAACTCAACGATCTCCTCAGGATTAGCAGACGACTCATCAATTTCCTTCAGCTCTTTGTTGAGGACATATTCATTGTCCTCGTAACGAGTAACCATCCTGATGTTCCTGATCCAATCATTAAAGTTGGAGCCATCGAAGATAACTCTCCTACATAAGTTCATTAGGGAGAAAGAGCCAATAGGGTTTGAGCCAGAAGCAGTGTTGGAAGACATCTAGAAAGAAAGACAAAGTTTAGATTAGATAAAAGTCCTTAATATAACACCCAAATGAAATATTAAGGGTAGGACCCAACATAATATTTTACAAATTGGAAGAGGGATGCTATAATCCAATTGCAAAATATTTAAAGGTAGGTAAATGACGATTTACCAATTTCCACCATGAAAAATGAAATTGATTATTAAGTTTCCATTGGATTGAAATTCCTAGATTCCTTTGAGATTCATTGAACTTTTCAATGGCATGTTTAAATCTCGATTATGCCCTTCAAGTTTGTGACTAGGATGCTGAGGATCACAAACAAGGTGTGAATAACCATGCAAATGTGCTTGGTATACTCGATGTCATTTATCACCTAATACATATGCCGGTTAATCACACACGCTCCATCGATCTATGACAAACATCAAACTACCCTTTGCCACCCTTACTAGTCCAAGTTAATGTGTCGGTTAACCACACACACTCCATTAACGACTTGCCAAGGTGCAAAGTGAAATTTGATGGATTAGCATCAATTTCATATTTTTCCTAAAGTAATTAAGATTGGGAATTTAATAAAACATTTAGTTACTTTATAATTATCATTATACTTTTAACGAGAATTATTGTCCTATCCTACCCGTTCGGCTAACGACCCTCCACCAGTCAAGGAAACGGTGGGTGAGAGTGGACACCCATTAAACTGCCATTTTATAGGCAGTAACCTTATACCCCCTTATAGACCGACTTCGTGAATGAAGCGTACTAACGGTAAGACTGAATTGTCTTATACATATACATATACATATACATATACATATACATATACATATACATATACATATAATTATTAAACTTTTAATATTATAATAATATAAGGGTTGAATTTTAAACTTTTAAAATTCTAGGGTTTGGAATTAAAGTATTCATAAGTGTGACTTTACAAATTCCAAAACTTGAGGACAAGTTTTGAAACTCTGCATTTCCATAACTTATGAGTTTAATGACTTTTTAAAGAAAAGACTTTTCATTTTCCATAACTTGAGGACAAGTTATGGAGTCCATTAAAGACATTTAGATCAATATTTTAATCGACACAATACTTAAATAATTCATCCATGATCTAGTTAAACTCATAAGACAAGATAATTCATATCAACAATTTGAAAGAAATTAGCCTAATCATATAAACTAATACAAATCTTGAAATTTTGACAATTATATTTTAATTCGATGAGCATGATCACCACCATATCAAGAAAACATATTTCATGTTTCAAAAAACAGTTTGGGGGTAATGATCCTAATCCAATTCTGGCCAAAAACTCAAAATCCAACACCCAGAGCCATCAACTCAGCGAGTGCATGAACATGACTCATCGAGTTGGTCTGTTACAGAGTGGACTTGTTGAGTCAGCCAGTGGACTCGACGAGTTTACCAGTCAGAAGCCAGAAAATCAATTTTTTCAAGTTGGAAGATTAATAGGCATCAAGTATAACAGAAAACAATCCTAGGCTCTAATACCACTGATACGTTTTGAGCACTCTAACAACCTTATGGTGCACATGCAACCCTAGATGCTTTGAATCTATGTTTTCTCTAATTATACATGCAAATTGATTTTCCAAAGCATTCATCCTAACTAGCATGTTTTACACAAGTATGATTTTGAACATATCTCTTGTATGTTCCTGGCGACCTTAACCAACACTAAACTGGGTGCCAAGGGAAGCAAAATATTCAAAAAAGGAAATATCTACATTAGGCTCCATTAAGCTTTGCTCTTGCCTATATTCCCAAGATGGAATAAAGATAAGACCAGAGGGATAAGGGACATTGGAATCACAAGGGGGGATCTTCGCTTTCAGTTGATCGATGTAAGTGGAAGGCCGAACCACACCAAGGTTATCGACAAAAGACCGGAAAACACAAGGATCCAAGGAACGATACCTCTTCACAGTTCTACCACTACTACCCTCGCCACCAGACTAACAACTGTAAGAGCTGCAGAAGCAATTGGATCCCTACCCCTCTTATGGAGAACTAGGGATCACTCTTCACCTTCTCCTTCATCATCGCTTCCAGAAACAGTAACAGGGACGGTAGTGACATTTGGAGTTTGCTCACCTGTATCATCATCATATGAATCATGAACTCTGAGTGAAGACTCTGATTCCTCCTCATCCTCCTTTAGATTTTGTGAATTACTGACTTCGCTCCCACTACCATCGAAGCTGTCATCAAGAATGGGAAGATTAAAATCATCTGAACCAAGATCATAGGATGAAAGCTTACCCTTAACAAACCCAGACAAAAGGAAGGGTAACCGTGTTCCATCTGCAAAAATATACAAGTAAACGATTAATGAAAAATTTGATAACCGATTAGCAAAAAATTAAAGGAGTACTTGGTCCTCGAACAAACAATGAAGGAACCAAACCCATACACAACCAATAAAGGGCTCATACCAGCCTGACCCAACACAACTTCAGGGAATTTTTTCATCATCACATTCAGGCGGGAAATCTTATCTATGTCTTGACTTAGATCAGGAGTCCTATCAGGTTTGTGATCGATAATCGTACTAGGAGCATAAAATTCGTTAGGATAAGGAAAGAGAGATACATTTAACCAAATAAATGTATTCTTCCAGATCTTGATAGACTCAGGGAGGTCTTAGATAAAACTTCGACCCTAGAGAAAAAGTAATACCAAGCACCATTATTATAGAAATAAATCTGCAATAGGAACAATAAGAGATGCATGGCAAAGTAACTCAAAGAAAACAACTTTTAAAATAGAATTGGGCTTCAACTGACAAGTATGGATTCTATACGAATTAATGACCAAACCAAAGAAAGAAGAAGGGGGAACACGAAGGCCAGTGTTACATCCCAAAAATACAGATAAAATTTTTGGTTTTAAATTCATTCAAAACATGCGATAATCATATCAAAACAATCGAAAGTGTATCATAGCAATATTTTATCAGAGTACATATTCTCAAAATCACATAATGCGGAAAATCATAGGATGATGTAGTGCGATCAGGTTGGGCCCTTCCCCTTCGAGTTGGAAGTACCTGAAACATAAATTGAAAACCGTAAGCACAAAGCTTAGTGAGTTCCCCCAAAATACCCCATACCATACAAACATACAACCAAGCATATATGGGTGCTTGCAATCCCATTCGGTCTATTTCAACTGGATACCATCAAGGAGATCTGAGTGCTTGCAATCCCCTTTGGCCTATTTCAACCAGATACTGTCAACCATATATGGGTGCTTGCAATCCCTTTCGGTCTATTTCAACCGGATACAATCAATCATATATGGGTGCTTGTAGTCCCCTTCGGTCTATTTCAACCTGATACCAGGTCTATTTCACCCCTACCACTACCACATAATATCATAACAAAAGAATCACAAAGCCATAAAGCAAATACAAGCATAACTGACAGTTTTCATGAAGACAAGCATCATACTACAACATAAACTAGTGGGCCGACATTGGTACCATTGACCTATGGATACAGTGAAGGAAACTCACCTCAGACTGAAGGTATCAAATCACTCTCAGCGGCTGACTCATAAAATCCTCTCCTTAAGTCACAAGTATAAAATCCTAATTAGAAATTAGGTCAATAATCTAACTCGAGAGTCCAAACCCTAATTCTTGACTTAAAAGCAAAAAGGGTTGCTTAATCCTTGCCTCATTGGGCCTGCCCTGCCAAGGCCCAAATCTAAACTAGTAAAAAAGGCATTCCAAGCACAACTTCAAGGCCCTAAGGCCCAATATTGCCTAAGAGCTCCTAGAATGGCCTAAAGCCCATAAATGTCCTACTAATATAGGCAGGCCTGAAAGCCCAAACCTATACAAGGTAAAAAGCCCAACAACACTCAAGCCCAAAATTGTAATGCCTGGTTCTTGGTACATATTAACTTATAACTTATTCTATTTTATAGATCAACTCGATGAGTTGGGAGCCCCAAACTCGTCGAGTAGAGATCATAAGGGCCGCACATTTTAAGTTACCTACTTGACGAGTTGGGAGGCCTCAACTCGACGAGTAGGCTGGCAGATGTGAAACCCTGATTTCTGGGGTTTGCACCCTATTTAAACGCCTTAACCCCAAGGTGTTGGCCTCATTTCCAGCTCCAATGTCCAAAACCCTAATCTCGAAACCCTAATGCTATTGTGAGTGTTTGTGAGCCATTTCAAGTGTTTTCGTGTGTGTATTGAAGCCATTGGAAGAAGGAAAAGCTTAAGGACACAAGAAGGAGCTTATAGATCCATAATCCTTGCCTCATCCACGACATTTTGCTGGTATAAAGCTTGAACCTTGTCTTGTGGTCATTTAGATATCCATTTTGGAGTTCCTTGCTTGTTTTTGGCCCAAATGATACGATTCTTGGGATTTGGACATCCCAAGTGGAGAACACTTCATATCTAGGGTCTTAAGGCGTTTTCATGGCATAAAGGTGCCACCTATGGCCATGGAAGTCCCATGCAACCTTTAGACCATCATTTTGGTCTTTTGAAGCTTCTAATGGCCATGCATGTGGATAAAGTTTAAGAATTTACGTGATCATTTAGTCCCTAGAGTCCAAATCTACAACGTCATTGTCTATCTTGAAGTTTTGCTTTTTTGGATCAAGAGCTTGGCCTTTTTGGGTTAAGGTTAGAGCTTATTTATTCTAGAGTGGGTTTTAATGGGTAAAGTTGGAAACTTTACCCTCCTAGATGTATTTTCTACGCAGATCTAGAATATGGGACTTGGATTTGAAGATTTAGGGGTTAATGCATTAAGAAGGGTTAACAGACTGAACTCGACGAGTTGGGCTGAAGTGTCCCTATTCTGTTAAAAGGAAGAACTCGGCGAATTGAGGGAGGACTCGACAAGTTGATTCAAAAAGGCACGAATATGAGATTTATGGGAACTCGGCGAGTTAAAGTATAACTCGACGAGTTGACTCAACTCAGAGCGTTGACTTTGACTTTGACCACAGTTGACCCTAAAGGGTTATGAGTATGAAATGGTATCTAAGGGGTTGTTTTGGTTCAGGGAGTGAGTAGAGCTGGTTCCGGGGAAGAGACCTTTCAGCTAGCATCTGACATTGGAGGTGATTTTTCCTGCTGTTTGAACGGGTCGAAGGCACCAATGCCGACCCGTATTTATGATAGTATGTATTCCAGACTATGGTCCGATGTCAGGCGGTGCCTGATGAATGTTTATATGTTTTCCGGATTATGATCCGATGTCGGGTGGTGCCCGAGAAATGTTTGTATGATTAATGTCTTTGTGATTCTTGCATGTATCTATATTTGTATGTTCCAGATTACGGTCCGATGTCGGGCGATGCCCGAGGAATGTTTGTATGCTTTCCGGATTTTGGTCCGATGCCAGGCGGGGCTTGAGGAATTTTTATATGCTTATTTTATGTGATTATTTTGTGTGTATTTGTTGATATGTTTATATGTATACCGAGCTTTGCTTGATGTTGGGCGGGGCCCGATGCCGGTGGGGCCCAATGCCGGGCAAGGCCCGATGAAGGGGCGTGGCCCACGATATGTTTTTATGTTATTATGTGATTATGTGTATGGGATGTGGTAGTTTAGGGAGACTCACTAAGTTTTGTGTTTACACTTTTCAGTTTTGGTTTCAGGTACTTCCGGTAGCAAAGGGAAGAGCTCGGGATGACTGCATTGCACACATCATGATGTTTTAGCCTGGGATGTTTACTTTGATATATTTGACATATATTTTGATATGGATACTCTGATTGTGATATTTTGAATACTTTGACTAATGTTTTGACAAATGTTTTGATAATTATGATTTTATTTAATAATTAAAATTAAATTTTTAGTCATGAAATTTTGGGATGTTACAAAATCTCTTAAGCCCACAGACTACGTACGTGCGGCGTACATGGCTCGTACGCCCAACGTATGCAGTCGATCCGGAATCGGGGCACTGGCCTAGTATGCACAACGTACCCAAAAATATGCCTGACGTACTGGTCAGTTTGCCCACAGGTGCTTGATTGTCTTAAACCATTAAGCTTTAACATCCAAAACTTAGATTCAAGCTCATAAAAGTGTCTTAAGCCATGAAGTTGCAAACTTTATGCTCTTGCATGCCTTTATGGGACTCAAATCATGAATTAAGCCCTCTATCTCTCTTAAGTGGTCACCAACTCATGCATGGTTGAGTCTTAACCTTCAACATACGATTTTTATGACTTCATGCACCCCTAAGAGCCCAAAAGGACATCTCAAATGGTTTGGAGTAGCCCGTACTTCAAAAGACCAAGCTATGGGACCAAAAGATGTTAAGTTCTTCCCTAAACCTGGATCTAATCTTAGAATGAACAAGTTTCAGACTTTATACCTCGAATGAGCTAGAAATGATGCACAAACTCTGGATCTACAAGCTTCTTCTTCTCTTTTGCTTCTCCTCAAGCTTCGTTCTTCTTCAAAACCACAAAAGAACACCCAAAAACTCTTTGTAAGCTCAAAAATGCACTCAAGAGTCAAGATGGCTAGGGTTTTGAGATTAGCACTAAAAGGAAATAGGAGCTAAAAAGGTGATGAACTTGAAGGACTTAATGATCTTAAATAAGGTGCAAACCCTAAAAAATAGGGTTTACCCCTTGCTTGAGTATGCCCAACGTACGGATGGGTACACCCAACATACGCAGGGATGACCCCGATGTGCACATGGAAGGAGTACGCCGTGTGTTACTAGTGTACGCCCAACTTACTCATGGTCCCTTATTTAGCTTTTAAATGAATACTGGTTCAATTTCATACCTGGCGACTCGGGCGTTATAGCCAACCTCAAAGTAATAAAGATAAAAATCGACTTTACTTGCAGGCAAATGATCAATAAGCATTGTAGGACCAGGAAGAATGACTCCATCTTCATCAACAATATGATATTTTATGGAAATATGGTCAAGACATTCATGAGTAACGGAAGAATGAACCGCAAACATTATCAAATGAGACATATTCTTAGTCTAAACAAAAGAGATAACCGGGGAAAGGAAGAACAAACGAAAACAAAGGGTGAAGGTATCAAAAGAAAAACTGACAGATGGATGTGACAAGCATTTATGGAAGAGAAAGCGGGAAAGCTAACCGCTGCAAAAAAAACAATCAAATAGCTACAAACATGGAAGCCTAGGCGAATGAACTATCATGCCCGACGTTTGATTAAACAAGCAGATTTGACAACACCTTTTCGAGCCCAATTATTATAAACCACTTGGCAACAATTTACAATAATTAGGTTGGAAGCTTAATGAGGTATGGGTGCCATCCCACATAAACCAGGCTGGCTGAGAAACACGATATGATGAAAAGACATAAATAAAAAATAAACATGGGTCGGTAGTCAGCCCACTCAAGTACCAGGTTTTCACTTCTTTCATACTTTCAACCCGATAGTTAAAGCTTCTAGCGTTTGTATTGTGTTATCCATTGATGTCACTCGAAAATGGCATCTTCATCAGCTAGATGTCAAAAATGCATTCTTAATCGGTTTTCTTACTGAAACTGTTTACATGGAACAACCTCTAGGCTTCATTGATTCTAAATCTCCCAACCCTCTATGTCATCTTAAAAAGGCCTTATATGGATTAAAATAGGCACCCTGTGCATGGTTTCAACGATTGAGTAAGTTTCTTCTACACCAAGGTTTCATCTGCAACCAATTTTATGCATCACTCTTTGTCTTTCACAAAGAATCATGTATCTTATACTTAGTTTTTTATGTCGATTACATCATTCTCATGGGGAATGATAACCCATTCATTCGACATTTTATTAACCGCCTTCATGCAAAATTCACCATTAAATACATGGGTGCTCTTAACTATTTCTTAGGTCTTGAAGTCTCCTATACTACCACTGATCTATTTTTAAATCAATCTAAATATGCACATGATATGCTTACACATGTAAATGTTTTAGATTTGAAACCAGTTGGTACACCATTAAGCATAAATGTCATATTTGTTTCCTCCGGTACTCCTAACCATGATCCAACCCATTATTATTCTTTGGTAGGTGCCCTATAATATCTCACCATTACACGTCCTGACTTATCATATGTTGTGAACCAAGCCAGCTAGTTCTTGCATGCACCTACGGTTAATCATTTTCAGATGGTAAAAAGAATTCTACGCTATGTGAAGGGGACAATTTCTTATGGCCTTAACTTTACAAATATACCCATGGGTTCCTTAGTTGGTTACTCAATTGCAGATTGGGCATGATGTATCTAGACCAGATGTTCCACATATGGCTAATCCATATTTCTAGCTGGAAATCTACTTTCATGGAGTGCTAAGAAACAACCAATGGGTTCTTTGTCAAGTTGTGAGTATGAGTAACAAGTCATGGCCAACACTTTTGTAGAGCTCATTTGGGTCACACATATTCTTCGTGACTTGCATGCCTTGACTACAAGAAGTTTGACTTTATTATGTGACAATCTCAGTTCCATTTTTCTAAATCAAAATTTGGTCTCTCATAAACGTGCTAAACAGTTTAACATTAACTGCAATTCTCTTCGAGTGCCTTTTTCATCAGGAAAGCTTCACACTAAATGTGTTCCTACCAAGCTCCAAGTGGAGGAAATTTTCACCAAACCACTACCAAGACACCTATTCCAATACTTTCAAGACAAGTTACATGTGTTGTCTCCATTGGTTCGCTTAAAGGGGGTGTCAACGATAAGGGATAATCTCCCTTATTTTTATATTGATTTTTTTCTTTATTACCCTGATGGATTTTCCATTTTTATCTCCTAGTTATTTGTATTTATATCCCTATAATCCTTTGTAAAAGATCAGTAAAAAAGAATTGAGTTATAGCTCTCATAGTAACCATACTTTTGAGAAAAAGAATGAAAAAGATAAGTGTATGCTTATGGTTGTGTAAAGTGGGAAAAAGATGAAAGATAGTATTATGTATGCAATATATTTGCATAAGAGTAGATGTGGTATTAGATGTCTCATATCATCCATTATGAATGGACCGATGAAGAGAGTTTAGAAATTGCATTGTGTAACATCCTGGGTTTTTAGGTATTTTTGAATCCTTCCTTTGGTTTTAAATATTTCATTTTGGGTCCTTGGATTATAAAGATGTGGCCCTAGGAAGCCCTAGTGCCAAAATGGTAATTTTGGGAGCAGGAGTAGTATGCTGGGTGTACTAATGTCCGGTTGAAACCCTAATTTTTAGGGTTTGAAGAGTATTTAAACATCTTTATGGATCATTTGGCCTCACCATTTCAGCCTCCAAGTCCTTGAGTCGTTCTTAGCAAACCCTAACCCCATAAGAGAGTGTTTTGAGCTTAAAGTGTTTTATTTTTGTGCTTAAAGGAGAAGGAAGTGCATCAAGGAGTCTACGAAGGAAAGCAAGCTTGTAGATCTTGGATCATCATCTTCTTAGGAAGCTCCAGAAGATAAAAAGTTGATACCTTTATGCTTGGTTTGCTTAGGTCTCATCTTGGTAGCTTTATTATGTTCTTTTGTCCTAAAAAGTCCTATTTTTGTACATGCTTTGTGTTAGACGTTTTGGGCTATCCTTTTAGACACTAGGAAGGGTGCTAAGCCATAAAAATGAGGTCCCTTTAGCTAGTTTGGCTCCATATTTCTTATGGAAGGTCTTAATGAATTATGACCATGTATTAAGGACTCTTTTGACGTCTAAAGTCATAAAGTTGGAGACTTTATGACTCTAAGGTGTCTTTGGATCATGGATCTAAAGTTTGGGCTTAAGTGCTTAAGCCATTAAGCACTTATTGAAGTTTAGACTCTACGAGGGTACGCCCCGTGTACTCGGTCACTACCCCGTTGTGGGTCAATGCGAGGCTCAGTTTACGCCCTGCATACCAAAGGAGTACGCCTTGCGTACACCTTCAGATGGATTTTGGATTTTAGGCTTTGAGTTTTGGGCCACCTTTTAGGATTGAATGCTTGTGCCTATATTGGTCTACCTGAGTATGAGTGTTTTGGGCCACGTAAAGAGTTGGACCTTAGGATAATGCCTAATAAGGAGTTTGGACCTAATTTGGAAAATTGGGCCAATGATGGGCTTGTATAGATTTGGGATTTTGGATCAAGAATTGGGCTTGGGTTGGCTCAATTATGGATAGGGTAAAGTGTCCATTTACCCTAAGTTTGGGTCGTTAGTCAAGGATGGTAATGCAATTGTTAATTGGATGTTTATTTGTTGTAATAGTTCAAGATTTTAGTGGGCTAGCAGCCGAAGGTTTTCTATGTGATTCATCAGTATGAGGTAAGTGTTCCTCACTATACTCTTGGGTCGAAGGCACCAAGGCCGGACCATTTTGGATGGTTATCCTGATTATTGCATGATTGAGTATTATAGTGATCTGTTAGATCTATATCCTGGTAGATAGGATGATGTTATGCTTAGCGATATGTATGATCTGCCTCTTTGTTATTGACTGGTTAACTACATGATTATCTGTTGTGTGTGTGTATATATATATATATATATATATATTTGTATATGTGTGTGTGTGTCGACACGGGGTATGAGTGGTTGGGTTGAGACAGACCTGCTTTGTGCTGAAGGCCAACAAACCCAGGGCGTCCTGGATAGACTGAAGGCCAGTGGGGGTACCAGTCAGGCCGAAGGCCCAGAGAATGTTCCAGATAGGCTGAAGGCCTGAAGTGGCATACCAATCATGTTGAAGGTTCTATGAGCGTACCAAATAAACTTTAGGCCGGTGGGGCATTCCAGTCAAACTGAAGGTTCTGTATGCATGTTGTTTATTTTATTGTTCTGGTTTTGTGTTGTGTTGGTACTTTAAGGGAAACTCACTAAGCTGTGGGCTTACAATTTTGGATTATGTTTCTGGTACCTCAGAGGATCGCTGAAAGGTGAAGGCATGATCGTGCAACTCATCATGTTATGTTTTGTGATTTTAGGAATGACTCTGATGATAAACATGTTTTTAAAACTACAATGTAAACAATTATGATTTTGGTTGGTTTGAAAAAGTTTTTTTTTTTTTTTAAATTTTAAGAATGTTACAACTTGGTATCATAGCCTTGGTTTGAGTGAATTGGAGGAACACCCATGTGAATCCAGTCTCAAACTGAGGAAAAGATTTTTTTTAAAAGCAAATGCAAGGTGTACGATTTGCCGAAGCCAGTAAGTGACCCCAAATTACCACACAAGTTATTTGAGATTATGTTATGTTATGATTAGAACAACATGCTAGTGTCGGGATAGGGATCCTCATGAATCATATGATAGGATTGCCTGATATTTGATGCCTTATCTTTTTTAGAGTAACCCTCACTCGTCTGACGAGGAAGGGGGTGGATTTTCGGTGGGGCCCTAAGCAGCAATCGGTATTCGAGGCCCTTTGGCAGAGATTATGTGAGGCACTAGTTTTGACTCTCCTAGAGGGGATTGAGGATTTTGTGGTATTCTACGATGCTTCTATCACTAGTTTAGGGGTGGTCTTCATGCAAAGAGGATGGGTGATAGCTTATGCTTCGTGACAACTGAAGCCACACAAGACAAGGTATCCCACACATGACCTGGAGTTGGGGGCAGTGAGTTTTTGCCCTCAAGATTTGGAGGCATTATCTTTATGGGTTCCGCAATACTATCTACACAGATTACAAGATCTTGAGGCACATTATGGATCATCCGAACCTGAACATGAGGCAGTGCAGGTGACTAGACGTAATCAAGGATTATGATTGCGAGATCTTTTACCATCAGGGTAAAGCGAATTTGGTGGCGGATACCTTGAGCCGCAAGTTGGTTGGACCTTCTGTTGGGGTGTCATGTATGACGATATATGTGGATTCTCCGCTTATGGGATTGATTAGGGAGGCTCAGGACAAGGATGTTTGGGAAGAGATTTGGAAGATTGAGAGGATCAGGGGCGAGATCACCAATTTTTTTCCAGATAGTCGTAGTTGTTGACCTATTGTGGTCGGGTATGGTTTCTTACGTCTTGTGGGGCCAGACGGATTGTGTTAGAGGAGGCTCATCAGTCTCATTTTTCTATCCATCCGGGGGCCACCAAGATGTATCAAGATCTAAGATTGAGCTGTTGGTGGCCTTGCATGAAGAGGGATATTGCATGGTACATTGAGAGGTGCTTGACCTGCAGGATGCTCAAGGCTGAGCATCAGAGGCCGTATAGCAAGCTGCAGCCTCTGTAGGTTCCCATGTGGAAATGGGAGCAGATTTCGATGGACTTCATCACTAAGTTGACGAAGACGGCAAAGGGTTTTAATGCTGTTTGGGTCATCGTGGATCGATTGACCAAGAGTGCCTATTTACTGGCAATTCGGGAGAGTTCATCGTCCGAGAAGTTGGTTGATGTGTATCTTCATGAGATCGTTGCTCTCAATGGAGTTTCGGTCCCCATTGTTTAAGACCGTCATGTGCGGTTCACCTCCCATTTTTGGCATAAGTTCCATGAGGAACTGGACACGAGGTTGCACTTCAGCACATCTTTTCATCCGCAGACCGACGGCCAGAGTGAGCGGATGATACAAACTCTTGAGGATATGTTGCGAGCCTGTGTCATTGATTTTGGTGGGAGCTGGGAATCCTACCTACCTTTTGCGAAATTCTCCTACAACAACAGTTTTCACTCCAACATTGCTGCCTCGCCTTTTAAGCTCTTGTATGGGTGGAGGTGTCGTACCCCAGTCTGTTGGGGGGAGATTGGTCACAGGGCTATGGGACGGACCGAGGTTGTCCTTCAGAGTACGGAGATGATTCAGCAGATCAGGCAGAGATTGCAGACTACTAAGAGTTGGTAGAAGAGCTATCCCGACCGGCGCCGATATGAGTTGGAGTTTCAGGTTGGTGACATGGTGTTATTGAAGGTCTTACCTTGGAAAGGTGTGATTCGCTTCAGGAAGAGGGCAAAATTGGGTCCCCGATATTTTGGGCCATTACGGATTATTTCCAAGGTTGGCAAGGTTTCCTACAGATTGGATCGTACTGAGGAGCTCAGTTAGATCCATAACAATTTCCATGTTTTGCAGCTACGAAAATGCGTATTGGATGAGGATTCGGTTGTGTAATTGGACAATATTTAGGTTGATGATTATCTGAACTATGTTGAGAGGCCCGTAGCTATTCTGGAGAGAAAGGTAAAGGTTTTACGTACCAAGGAAGTACCTTTGGTAAAGGTACAATGGCAACATTGGAGGGGCTTCGAGTAGACCTGGGAGCCGAAGGCTGAGATGCGGGAGCATTACCCGGATTTTTTTGCCACAACATACTTTGAGGACGAAGTCTAGTTCAAGTGGGGGAGAGTTCTAACATCCTGGGTTTTCAGGTATTTTCAAATCCTTCATTTGGTATTAAATATTTCATTTTGGGTCCTTGGATTATAAAGATGTAACCCTAGGAAGCCCTAGTGGCAAAAATGGTAATCTTAGGAGCAGGAGTAGTACGTTGGGTGTACACATATGTATGTTGGGCGTACTAATGTCCGGGTGAAACCCTGATTTTTAGGGTTTGAGGAGTATTTAAACATCTTTATAGACCATTTAGCCTCACCCTTTTAGCCTCCAAGTCCTTGAGTCGTTCTTAGCAAACCCTAACCCCATAAAAGAGTGTTTTGAGCTTAAAGTTTGTTATTTGTGTGCTTAAAGGAGAAGGAAGTGCATCAAGGAGTCTAGGAAGGAAAGCAAGCTTATAGATATTGGATCATCATCTTCTTGGGAAGCTCCAGAAGGTAAAAAGTTGCTACCTTTATGCTTCGTTTGCTTAGATCTCATCTTGGTAGCTTTATTATGCTCTTTTATCCTAAAAAGTCTCATTGTTGTGCATGCTTTGTGTTGGACGTTTTGGGCTATCATTTCAGACCCTAAGAAGGGTTCTAAGCCATAAAAATGACGTCCCTTTAGCTAGTTTGGCTCTATGCTTCTAATGGAAGGTCTTAATGGATTAAGACCATGTATTAATGAATTTTTGGACGTCTAGATTCATAAAGTTGGAGACTTTATTACTTTAAGGTGTATTTGGACCATGTATCTAAAGTTTGGGCTTAAGTGCTTAAGCCATTAAGCACTTATTGAAGTTTAGACTCTACGAGGGTACGCCCCGCGTAAGGGGGAGTACGCACTGCGTACTCGGTCGACCACCCCGTTGTGGATCAATGTGAGGATCAGTTTACGCCCTGCATACCGAAGGAGTACGCCTCGCGTACGCCTTCAGATGGATTTCAGATTTTGGGCTTCGAGTTTTGGGCCATCTTTTGGGCTTGAATGCTTGGGCCCATATTGGTCTACCTGAGTATGAGTGCTTTAGGCCATGTGAAGAGTTGAACCTTAGGATAAGGCTCAATAAGGAGTTTGGGCCTAATTTGGAAAATTGGGCCTATGATGGGCTTGTATAATTTTTGGCTTTTAGATCAAGATTTGGGCCTGGGTCTTGGCCTAATTATGGATAGGGTAAAGTGGTTATTTACCCTAAGTTTGGGTCATTAGTCAAGGATGGTAATTCAATTGTTAATTGCATGTTTATTTGTTGGAATAGTTTGGGATTTTAGTGGGCCAGTAGCCGGAGGTTTTCTATGCGATTCGTCAGTGTGAGGTGAGTGTTCCTCACTGTACTTTTGGTTCAAAGGCACCAAGGGCGGACCTTTTTGGATGGTTATCTTGATTATTGCATGATTGAGTATTATAGTGATCTGTTAGATCTGTATCCTGTTAGATAGGATGATGCTATGCTTAGCGATCTGTATGATGTACCTGTTTGTTATTGACTGGTTAACTGCATGATTATTTGTTATATATATATATATATATATATATATATATATATATATATATATATGTGTGTGTGTGTGTGTGTGTCGACACGGGGTACGAGTGGTTGGGTTGAGGCGAACCTGCTTTGTGCTGAAGGGCAACAGACCCAGGCCGTCCCGGATAGACTGAAGGCCAGTGGGGTGTACCAGTCAGGCCGAAGGCCCGAAGAACGTTCCAGATAGGCTGAAGGCCCAAAGTGACGCACCAGTCATGTTGACGGTTCTGTGAGCATGCCAGATAGACTGTAGGCCGGTGGGGCGTTCCAGTCAGACTAAAGGCTCTATATACATGTTGTTTATTGTATTGTTCTGGTTTGGTTTTGTGTTGGTAATTTGGGGGAAACTCACTAAGCTTTGGGCTTATAATTTTGGATTATGTTATAGGTACCTTAGAGGATCACGGTAAGGTGAAGGCAGGATCGTGCACCTCCTCATGTTATGTTTTGTGATTTTGGGAATGAATCTAATGATGAACATGTTTTTAAAACTACAATGTAAACAATTATGATTTTGGTTGGTTTGAAAAAGTTTTAATTTTTTTAATTTTATGAATGTAACACATTGAAAATGCAAGGAAATAGCATGCAAATTATTATTTTGTGTAATGAGAGTTAAGGAAGAAAACAACCATATAATTGAACCGTAGAATGAAGGAATGTCGATGGAAGTTAAGGAAAGATTCTGAGGATGAATCTATTTAAGGAGGGGAGATTGTAAGAACTCAAAATTTAGAGAGATTTGACTTTAGGTGAATAATTGACCAAATGGGAAATTTGGTCATTTATAGGAATTACATGAATTGAGAAGGTGTAACTTCATGAAATGAGTCAAGATAAGTCTAAGTCAGTTTTGTAAGATGAGATAAGTAGGTTCCAGATAAGAAATGAAAGAGATTATGGATTTAGGATATAAAGGGTAAAATGGAAATTCTATGCTTTTTGCGCCAAGTATATGACTTAATAGATGTAGACCTTTATTTAGTCTTGCATAAATGACTTAATAGAGTTGTAGAACTCATCCTCACCTTCGTGTAGAAAACATGTTTAAAACACAGATGTTATGAGTGTTTGAAGATACGAAGAAAATTGTCCTAAAGCTGGAATGGAATCTGGTAAGGACCTGCTGAAGTGCAGGCACCGCGACGCGGTAAGGCCTTTACCAAAACACGGTGGGCAAAGAGATAATATGGACAAAAGTTTCGTTGTAAGTTGAGTGCAATGTACTTTACATTGTGGCGTGGTATATGGGTACCCGTGGTACAGTGAAGAAAGTAGGATTCTATAAGAGAAAGGCACCGTGTCTTGGCTAGAGGGAGACCACAACCTAACAGGACGCACCACGGCATGGCAGGCATGCTATTGCAATGTGGTTACACAAATCAGTAAATGGATTAAAAGGTCATAAGGGCTCATTCTCGGACCAAAACTCTCCCAAATCGTTTGAGAGCCGAGGGATGGCGATTTTGGTGCCAAGATGAGCTAGAGATCGTGGATTGCAAGGATTAACATCCTCTTCGCCTTGAGGTAATGATTTCTCCCTTTTATGAAGCTTTGAGCTTTAATGGTGAAATTGTTGGTTTGCTTAGATTGTTTTAGTTAATAGGATTATAACTAAATTAGTATGTTGTTTAGAGTGTTTAGAAGCTATGAACAAGCTTTGTATGTGATTTTGATGGTGCAATCCATATATGGAAATTTATGGTTTCATACCCTAACAAGTGAGGAAGATAAACTAATGCAGTAGAGGTTAGAGTGCAATGGTTACGTAGTATGTGATGCTTAATTCATTGGGTAAAATATATTTAGAGGTAGAAGATGAGAGGTAAGAATTATGATCAATTAAGTGATCATTTTGATATGGAGAGAAGTTAAGCTCTTAATAGGCTAAGACAAGTTCTAAGGATCTTGATATGTTTTATGAATATCCCTTTAGCAAAGAAGATGGGTCAAGTTGCATCAATTGAAGATTTGAAGTCGAGGGTAGTTAGTCTTCATTATCTAAGAAAATATGTTATAACTCTCTCTCTCTCTCTCTCTCTCTCTCTCTCTCTCTTCCTCTCACTAGCTTATGATTATATTTTTTATAAACTTATGAATGTAAATGTATGCATGTTTATTTGTTCATGGAATTGTGTCGGACACCTACTAGATATTAGGTAAAGATAGAATGTGATTACATGAATTATAATCTCGTAAATGAGTATGTATGTATGGTTATATGTTAACTGTATTTTGTTAAATACCCATCATATACTAGATGAAGATAAAGTATGGATGTATGGCTTGATGGTATTATGTTAAATATCTATATGTTAGTAGATAAAGATTTAGATTTAGTACTTAATGAATTAAGGGCTACATTGGTAGTAGAAAATCTATTAATGCGATGATGATCAGATAGAATGTTATGAGACATGTGAGGCATAAGACTATGGAGAGGCCATATCACTCACATGAAATATTATGAGAAGAATAGAAAGATGCTTCCTACGGGAATGTAGAAAGATGATTCCTATGGGAATTTGATTATGTTTCCTACGGGATTGAGATGATGATTCCTTTAGGAATGAGATTATGTGTGATTAAAGAAGACTGATAAAGGTTTCTATGATTGGAACAACATAATATAGAGTTCTTCTAAAGAACCTTGATAACTAATCCGTGAGGGATTAAGTGTATATGATCTGTAAGGGATCATTGAAATCCATGAGGGATTCAAGAGAAGAAAAGTGCCAAAGGATCTGTGAGGGGACTAAGTCCGGATGATTGTACACCGGTAAGGTAAGAGTATATTGTCCCCTTATATAATAGATGAAGTATCATATATGATTAAACCGTATGGGTCTAAATGATAGTAGAATGGTACAACAAAAGGAGATGAGAGCAGAGAGACAAGAAGAGATGAGAAGGCATGAGATGATATAGAGTAAGAATATGAGAAGTGATGAGAAAAGAGCATGATGTGAGGGAGAAGAGTGTGAGAAGAGGTGAAGATAGATTATGATAAAAGCATGAGGTGAGACGAGAAGAGATGTAGAAAAAGTAAGAAAAGAGCATGAGATGAGATGAAAACAGAGTAAGAGCATGATAAGAGGTAAACATAGAGTGGGAGAAAGTATGAGATGAGATGAGTATGTGAAGAATAAACTAGATGAGACGAGAAGAGAGGAGATATGTATTAGAAGATATGAGATTATAATAGATTAATAGGTGATATAAGAAGAAGATGTTGGAGTTAAAGAATATGAGAAGAAAAGAGAAGAATTGTAGAGTATGAAAAGAAAGAAAGAAGAGAAGTAGAGTATGATTGCATGGAAACATAATATGATATAACTCACCAGACTTATGATCTAATGTTGTAGATTCTTCCATGTGTTGTAGGTGCAGGTAGTAGTCGTTGTAAGAGATGAAATAGGAGCATAAAGGACCTGAACGTTAACTAGAAGTAGATATTATTTTTTGTATTTCCTTGTTGCTTTAAATTGTGATTATGATTCATTGTAAACCCGCTAATATCCTGGGATCTAACATGTTTTTGAAGTTTAGAATTCTGCATTTTTATAAACCTTTAATAAATCCCTAGAATATTTAGATGGAAAATTCAGGTCGTTACTCGCATGCCAACTTTTAAACTTGTTTTTTCTAAAAAAAATTAGAATATAAGGGTTTCACCCGTTGATCCCATACGGGGAGCTACACTTTGAGTCTTTGACCCAATCATTTTTTGTCGTGCTAGTGATCAAACTAGTTGTATACAAATATTTATTATATACCAACTTACTTGTAATATACAATAGTTTAAATGAGGGCTAACAATCATATGGTATTTAGGTTGGTGGGTCACGAGTTAGAAAACGTGACCCGAGCACATTCACATAATTAAACATGTCATAGTGTTCAACACTAACTTGTATCTGCCAAACACATACACGACCCACCTAACCCTTTTAATTATACGGAGTTACGGGTCATAATCATGTCTGCGGTCATATTTGAGTTCATAAGTCATAACTGGGTCGGCGAGGTAACCGTTGTGTAAGAGCATGTATACATTTCCTTTATTTAGTTTTAACATATTTCATACTATTTATAAAGTTATTTGTTTTTATTTTCAATCAATAAAGTTTATATTAATAATATTTATTGGTAGAAGATCTTATATTAAAGAATAGTCAGCATGTTACTATTCAAATTGAAATAATATCTGCTCTTAGTCTCTTACCAAAATAAACGAGTTGGCAGATTGATCTGTGAACCAACCTACCAACCCGAACACAACTCGTTTATTATATGAGTTATGTGTGTCAAATCGAAAATGACCCAAACATGTTTTGGTCAACCCAAACCCGTTTATTTATGTGTTGGGTTCGTGTAGTGTCGAAAATTTCAACACTTAGTCTAATCTCTTTTGACACTTGCATACCAAATGATGACACGACACTAAAATTAACATTAACCCCGAACTTAGAAAAAAAAATCACTATATGACTAATCGTCGTTAAAGATGTTTAGGAAATACTTGTCTACAAGATTCTTTATATTGGACTAAATTCCCTTCATCTTTAGAATAATTCGGTTTACACCTTCATGTGACCAACTTGCATCGAGTACTTTGAATATGGAGCATCGCAAAGCATCATATTTAACAACTACAAAGATGGATATCTAGAAAAGTAAGAGGATTTGCCATCCCTAACCACTATTTTATATGAACTTTTAAAGCAAATATATATAAAGTAGCTTTATAAAGAAATAATACATAATATTCCCATACTTATAGGTCCTAGATCGTATTTTACATGTTAGAAATATTGTTTTTGGTATGACAACCCTCATGAATATTTTTGGAGTTTTCCGATGACACCAATTGTCTTCCACATGAATATCTAGACAAAACTGCCGTTATCCACACTTCAATTATTGCTTTCTTGATGCCCCGCATGTCATTCAATGAGTGTACCTATTTTTCTTACTGTTTAGGATTATATATGAACTGTCTGATTTACGAGGTACATCTTTTTGGATCTTAGCAAAAATCAAGATAATAAGTTTTTGTCATTGTGACATGATTTTTGAAATCCTTGAAATGTGGATTTTCATTATATTTTCCTCTATCATAATATTTAATTTATACAAGTTGTCAAATTAGGATATAATTAAATTTTGGAATTATATAAAAACGAGCGATCTAGTGCGAGTCACGGGTCGCTTCACATCTCTTTCTTTTCATTTGTTTGATGTCCATGATTAAAAAATGTTTATGTTTGATGCCATTTGAGTCAACTTATACAATGGTCCAAAATAGTCCCCCAACTACACCACTTATGGACTTCCCGAAAGAAAATGTCCTTTCTCATACGTAACGAACTAATAATTGTAGTTGTTTAAATTTAGATTCATATCTGATAAAAAACCCTTAAAATAGTTTGAACCCAACATAAATCTTTTTTAGAATGAACACCTAATATAACACCTTGATGAAAACATGTCAAAATGCAGATCAAATTATCAAAAGAAATAGAAATGTTAAAGTTGTTGGGAACCATGTTTCATGTTAAACTTGGTTGGTGGTGTATTTGTGAAGCTCAAAAGATGCGATATATAATAATAATTAATAATGTAATAATAATTTTAGCTATAATTAATAATGGTACAAAAATTAAATCAATTTATTAACTTTAAAACCGGCATATCCGTTTCAACCTAATATCAACATCACAAACATCGTCTTCATCCGAAGAACAAAACCATCCGTCCCATCAGCTTCATCACCATCGACGGAACGCTAAGCCGCCAACGGAACCTTAAGCCATCGGACTATCACAGTGAAAAGCCCTATCGGACTTCATAGTCGTTATCAGAACGTTCTCGTCGACATCGTCTGCTAACATCCTCTTCACAGTCGTTCGTGGAACCGTTATTTTCCGGTTTGTCATCTTCGATTTCAATTTTTTGGTTTTCATATTCTATTTCATTGTATATAACGAATCAAATTCATTTTAATTAGTATTTATTTAATCACACTTTTTTGTAATTTTCAATTTCACCTTTTTGATTAAGCCATCACCGCCAAACTTAAAAATATTTTTATTTACATTCCAATCTTTTATGTAAAAGACGTGGTCGAATTTCTACATTTTGTTTACCTTCCTCTCCAATCGCTCTAGTTAATCCGATTTCGATGGTATGGTGATATACTTATGTTTTGTGTGTTAGGATACTCTGTTGTAAGTTATATGAGTATGTCTTAGTTTTCATATATTTTCAATGCAATATTTTATATGTGTTAAGTATCTGATGTCTAGATGTCTAATTTATCTCAGATTTGTTTTTTCACACACTTTTAGTTCACAATATCATGAGTTATGTGTGTGTTTGGTGTTTGCAGATATCATGGAATGGGATTTATATGTGTGTGTTTTGTGTGGGTTACTCAATCGGCTACAATTCAGTGGTTTCATAGCTCATGCTATTTAAAGAGAGGAACTTATGTTCACATTTTTTCCCCTTGCTGCTTTTTCACTTTTGTCCATTCATGGTTTACCTTGGATTTGTTTTTGTTATTTTTTTCTGTAATAGTTTTTACATAATTAGAGGCATTGCTTCTAAACTGAAGCTACTAAGCATTTTGCTTTATTATGTTATTTGAGCTTCCTTTTTATTGATATTTAAGTATCATGAAATTGCATCCTTAGATATTTATGTCTTACTTTTTTCAATTCTGTACAATAGAAAAACATAAAAAATATATGTTGGTTGTAATATTGGGTATTCTTTAAGAATGGGATACTAAAACCAATGTATTCTGTAAGAATGAAAGGCTAAAAGAAAAGGAATTATGGTTCAAAAATGTTGCAGATAGTGTTGGCTCTTTGAAGATGAACAAGGATTATAAAAACGGTGAACATAGCAGAAGAATGTAGGGTTTTTGTTTTTTACTTTAACCTTTCGACCAAAAGAGTGTGTTATAGATTGTAAATTTTTGTATATTCTTCAAGAATAATAATCAATTCTTAATGAATTATTTGTGTAAGATTTGCGATCAGTTGACTGATGATGACATGAGGAATTGTCCATAAAGGAAGATATGATGTGATTGAATTTTAATTTCATTTGCAAGTCATTTTAGTTTTTCATGTTTATGAGAATTGTTTTCATCAAATGTTGGAATATGTTTGATTTCATTGAATAAAATGATTACAGTTCTCTCTATTTTCATCAAATGTTAGAATATATTTACTTTCAATTCTTTCTTTATTAATAGATAGTCAAGATTTCAATCAAGAGTTTCATTCTACAAGAATAGTGATTTATTTTTTGGAAAATGTCCATGTAAATGTAATAATATTTATTACTTAAAACCATACAGTTACAAAATATTCTTATAGATTATGCATGTAAATGTAACATACTGTTACAAACTTCTTTCTTGTGTTCCTTGCCAACTCCTTTGCATTATCAAACAAAAACATTTCTGCAATATATCTAGCTTTGAAAATTACCATATTCCTTCAACAACATGTCATTCAGCAGGTTGTGATCCGAGGTCATCAATCTGTACATATATTTGTACCTCAGACTTGATAATACTCCAACATCGATATGCTTTATTCCTTTAAATCTTGTTTCCCACTTTCCTTGTAGATATCCCTTGTAGCACTCTATGTGCCTCATCAGATATAAACCACATACCAGTATTAGGAACTTCCCAAACTACTCTCATGATTTTGGCTTCCTTTGCGTACAAATCCAAATGCATCGGGTGGTTTCGTGTCATCAAGTAGTTACAAAAGAATCGTATTTGCAACATAGATCAAATACATAATGTTAAACATAATTCATTTACAAAAAAAAGCTTCAGATTTATTAAAATATAATAATATAACTTCTTCCCAGCATTTGTGGTATTCTTCCATATCTACTTTCCAGTGTTCCGATACGTTTGACATGGTTAATAATGATATATTTTCCCCTCTTTAAGTCAAAACACAACATATAATACTTGTCAACATCAACAATCGGGAAGAAAACCTGCACAATGATTAAAATTATTTATATGCTATTCACATCAATCTTTGTAATTTATATGTTTCATTTCAATAACAAATAACAGTCCATCATGACTAAGTTCTTTGAAAATATCGTGTGTATTATCATAGAATTTGATGTTTTTTCCTATATTATTTCTTTCAGGATATTCTTAAAGAATCGCTTACTTCCTTTTTACTATCCCACTACATTCTTTACCACATGTGTACTTTGATATATTCTTAGAACATTAAGTGTACATGTATAGAAAAATCTTAAAAGAATTGAAACTAATAAGCACTAACACCACACAACCCATAATCCCTTTAACATTTAAAAAAAACAACAAACTATTCCAAACCCTTACTTGCTCAACGCTAAATTGTTTTAAACTTAATTTCATACGCAATTCTCCAAGAATAAAGCTTCATTCTTACAGAATGAACTACATTTGACAAATTGCTTAAAATTCTTGAAGAATAAATCGAAAAACAAAATATAAGAAGAGCTAAAACTAAGAATATGATAAAATCATCAACATTCTTTAGCAAAAAATGAAACAAACTTTTTCAAACCCTAATCTGTTCAAACCCACACTTGTTTTGAACTAAATTTGATAAAAAAAATATATCCTACATTACGTTTTTATTCTTACAAAATGAACACTATTTGTGATACATCACTTGGATTCTTCTAGAATAATTTGCAGAAGATTACCTGCCTAGATCAACAAAATCATCGTCATCGTCGTCGATCCGAAATGGCCTAGATGTTGTGTTTGTGAATTTTGATTTGAAGTTCTCTCGTAATTAATTTGTTTTCGGGGAAATCGTATATTTATTTGATCAAATCATAAACATTCTTCCCTAATAATATGTGATGATATTAAACAGCGGAACGAAAGAATCGGGTTGTAGGAACGTAACATGTCGACTTCTATTTTTAAAATCTGACAATATTATCATCCATTTAATATATAAATTAAATCATAAATTAATAAATTCAACATTCATTCTTAACCACTTGATTTTTATCATCTGATGGACCAAATTTAGTCTTACATTCACACTATATTTACAATTCACAGTTAATCCTAACCCTATATATATATATATATATATATATATATATATATATATATATATATATATATATGGGTTAGGTTATTTTGTTTTCACTATCTATTGTGTGCATATATGATTGATTATGGACCAATCATTTTAGTTATTTTAAAAAAATAATTAATGCATATTACATGTTGAAGATATAACGGATATTAATTACATCTTCAGCATTTAATATGCATTAATTACTTTCTTAAAATAACTAAAATGATTGGTCCAGAATTAATCATATATGCACACAATAGATAGTGAAAACATTTGAACCTAAGTCATATATATATATATATATATATATATATATATATATATATATATATAGAGAGAGAGAGAGAGAGATAGATTCAAATGTTTTCACTATCTATTGTGTGCATGTATGATTGATTCTGGATCAATCATTTTAGTTATTTTAAGAAAAGTAATTAATGCATATTAAATGATGAAGATGTAATTAATATCCATTATATATTCAACATGTAATATGCATTAATTACTTTCTTAAAATAACTAAAATGATTGGTCCAGAATCAATCATACATGCACATAATAGATAGTGAAAACAAAATAACCTAACCTTATATATATATATATATATATATATATATATATATATATATATATATATATATATATATATATATATATATATATATATATATATATGAGTAGGATCAATTGAGAACACCAAAAAGGTTGAGAACGCGAGAACAGATCTGAGCCATTTAAATCCTAAAATCAAAGGTTCATATTAATGTGTCATTTATGTAAATTACAAGAAATGTGGAACCAAATTGTAATTATTATATTTACAATTAAGGGTCTCAAGGGTAGTAATGGAATTTCCATTTTGATTGTTCCATAAAATCAGCTTAACTGATTCGGTCATGGCATCATTCTTTCTCCGTCTCTCTAATTAAATTAGGGTTTTAACCAATTGAAGAT